>NC_056732.1:22230788-22369103 GCF_019279795.1 Protopterus annectens | reverse complement strand
ACAACAAGAATGCTTGGGGTTTCATTCAGATGCTTTAATAGGTACAAACACATCAGGATGGATAGCAGCATCATTAAATACAAACAAACTAGTTAACAGACAGAGCTTACATATATACACGTTCACATCTCAACAGATAACTACAAAATGGCAGTCAGGCTCGCACGTACTCAGTATTTATACACTTGTGCAAGCCCTTGAATAGCTTCTTAAAGGTACATACACACATTGATGTACACTAACTATTATGCTGTGTGTTTACTGAAACTTCATTATAAAATCTGTTACTTTAAATATTGATTGCATTAAATATAATACCCTGGAGCTTTTCTCCCTGCTCCTCCACTGAAAAAGGTCACCTGTGCCCAGTCAGACTTTCCCGGTACAGAAATGCCAGCGAATAAATAAATAAATACATGTTATTTGTCTAAATAAAGTAAGTATGGGTTTTAAATGTTAATGCTGGAATATTTGCATACACCAAAGGTTTCAGCATCAGAGGATTGTGTGTGTGAGTGTTTGCAGGTTAGTGTTATGGCAAGTGCTAGGTAAGAGGAAAGACTGTGCTTGTGTGCTGCTGCACTTGGTGTGTGTGTGTGTGTGTGTGTGTGTGTGTGTGTGTGTGTGTGTGTGTGTGTGTGTGTGTGTGTGTGTGTGTGAATTGCGCTGTATAGTAGTAGTCTTACAAAAGGGAGCTTCTAAGGTAAGATGTATGTTTCAGCTTAGGGGCAGGTTTAGTCTTAGGAATTTTATGCATCAGTAAGGAGGTTCAGGAGAGTGAAGCCCCATCTGCCTGTCCTTATTAATGTGTGGTAACCCTAATTCCACCCTACCCCTAACCCCAGCTCTTCACTTTACCTTAAAAGCACTTTCTGTAAAACTACATTCTCACATAGTATATACCATTTTCTAGTGAAGAAAAGTTGTCAGGTATGCATGGATATTAACTTTACCACATTTGCAAACTGAAGGTGATGTAAAATATAAACTGCAATCCACAATACTGTGTGAAGTGTTGGTGATTCAAACCCACCAAGGGCTGTTGCTTCTTTCAGTCTGGCACTAACTACAGAGGACTGAGGCTATGAGCTAATAAGCTACTTGCTGTAGTCCAGAGTTGTATTCACTTAGCCTCCTCAATGGTCTGTTTGATCGTAATCCTAGTAAGTACATATGAACTTAAAAATAAGTTATTAAAACAGTCGCTATTATTTAAAATCATTACATCTCTGTATGCCAATATATTTGGAGACTAAAGTACAAAGTATTGATGCTTCTTCGGTTGTTCAGCTAATATGCTACCAAAGTTATGATGGGTACTGTCAAATGAAAGTTTAGTAATTTATCTGTACACACTAACTCATAAGTCCATTAAATGGTACTCGGCAAGTCTGATTTTAGTTAGCTCTCTGTTATATATATACACACACACACACACACACACACACACACACACACACACACACACACACATACAAAACCACACATATAATAACAATATAACTCTACATTGTAACATGAATGCAATCATGTATATTATCTATAACTATTAATGGTATAATGTAACAAGATGAAACTCTACATACTGTATATTGCAATGTGAATGCAAATGTTGACTATACTGCACCCATTTTGACTTAATAGGGATGAGTCATCTGAGTATACTGCATGTATCTTATGTGCATGTATTTGCACTATTTTATGTAAGCTGGAACTTACCCATAAGATCTTTTGTAAAAGTTTTTTTGGCTTGATCAGACTTTTCCAGTTGACAAATGCAGTAATGAATAAATAAAAATACATAAACTACAACAAAAGCCCAGTAAAGCTACAGTTTTTATTCTGATACATTTTACTTCCTGTAGTGGAGCCCATAACATATGTGTAATTTTAGGTACATGCTGTGGTGCAGCTGTAGCATAGTCACCTCACAGCAAGAGGTTCTCCCGTTCGATTCTCAGCTGGAGCGCCTTCTGTGTGGAGTCTGCATGTCCTCCCCGCGGTCGAGTGGTGTTGGAATGACATGCATGAATGGGTGTGCCTTCACTGAAGGTTGGGCATCAGTCTGGCACCTCGGCACCATAAAAACTGACTGCCAATCATTAGCTGACCAGAGTTCCGCTGTGGCGACCCATAACTGGGAAAAGCCAAAAGAAAAACAACAACTTCTGAACAGTCATGAGCTGCTTATATTCTTGTTTGTTTCTTAAGCCATTTTGATTATATTTAGACCAAAAAAAAGAAACCTCAGTCACTAATAACATACACATTTTATTCATCTCATCGGTAGAAAATAAATATTTATATTTATTTATATTTTATTTTATTTGTTGACATTTGTTAACCGGGTTTGTCCAACTGGGCTTGTGGCCCATTTTCAGTGGATACCCGAGGAGAAAAGCTCCAGTAATACATTTTAAAACAAGTACAATTTTAAACAATATTGATATAATAGCAGTTATAGCAAAACGATTCACATATGTTGGGATACATGCATAAAGTTAAAGTTGCATTAAAAAGAAGCTAAGTAACAATTTTACATTGATATAGTTCAATAGGTCAACAATAAACATTTTTTGCTTGTATAAAATTGTGAAAATGCATAGTAGACACATTGGAGAGAGAGGTGTACTGAGGTGCTAAGTATGGTCCTTTTGAGGGTACATAAAGGGAAGGAAGACTAGGTATGGTCATGGCAAGGGCAGGTTCTGGAATTGAGAAAATAAGCTTTTAGTTCATTTTTAAAGTGTGAGGTGTGGGAGATTGAACGTAAGTCAAGGGGAAGTTTGTTCCAAGCATGGGCAAGAGCGTGTTTGTAGAGTAGTTTGCCTACTGACCTTTTGGGTGGTAGATATTAAGTAATTGTTGGTTAGAAGTACGGAGGGTCCGGGATGGGATGTAGATGGAGACTAAGGAAGATAGAGATGGACCGAAGGAGGGTTTATAAAGAATAGAGTGTAGCATATGAAATTGATAAGATAGCAGAAACTGGGGAAGTTCAAGCCATTGAAGAGAGTTTAAAGAAATGCAGTGGTGTGAGTTGTATGGGGAATTAGTAATGAATCTGGCTATTTTATGGTAAGTCTGTTGCAGTTTGTTTAGAGTGGAGGCCTGGATATTGGTAAGAACTGGGGCAGCGTATAAGAGGGAGGGGAGGAGGAGTGCCTGTCCCAGGGTAAGTCTAGATTCAGGGGTTAGGAATATTTTGTTCTGATATAACAGACCTAGTTTCTGGTTTATTTTTTTTTATACATTGGAGTACGTGTAGGTTGAACTTGAGTTCGTCATTGATAATGACCCCTAGGAGTTTTGTGTGGGTGTCAGGTTGGATATTTGTATTGTTAGAAGATGTAATAAAAAAGGAGGTTTTGTGATGAGAAAAAGAACGGGGAAGGAAAAGTAGGAGTTTGGCCTTTTTGGGATTTAGGATGAATAGGTTGTGAGAGAGCCATTGTTCAGTGGATAGTAGGGCCTGTTGGGCCAGGGAGTGTAGTTCAGGAATGTTATTTGAGATGGATATAAGTGCGGAGTCATCGGCATACTGAATAAGGGAGGATTCTTTGCATGAGATGTAAAGATCATTGGTGAAGATGTTAAACAAAAGGGGTCCCAAGATGGAGCCTTGGGGAACACCAGTGGAGATGGGAAGGAAAGGTGAGGAGGATGAGAGCCATTTGACAGATTGTTCCCTGCCAGATAGGTAGCTATTAAACCAGGCAAGTGCGGAGGGGGATAGGTGGAGATTTGTGAGTTTGGATAGTAGTAGAGGATGAGAGACAGTATCAAAGGCTTTGGAGAGATCTAGGAAGAGACAGGAAATTAGTTTATTGTTATCTAGGGCCTCTGCAATGATATGAGTGAAGGAGAGGAGGGCAGTGGTGGTGATGTGGTGAGGATGAAATCCATGTTGGGTAAGGGTAAGCAAGTGGTGTGTGAGGAGGTGATTGAGAAGCTGTGAGTGAATACATTTTTCTAATATCTTGGAGAGGGGGGACAGAATGGCAATGGGTCGGTAGTTTGAGGGGTCAGTGGAGTTTCCACCTTTATGAAGAGGGATAGTGAAGAAAGATTTCCAAAGGGTGGGGACAGTTGATTCCAGAATAGATTGATTAATTAGTATAGATGTAAGATAGGCAATTGAGTCAGCAGCAAGTTTGGGGAATGTAGGAGATAGATTGTCAGTAGAAGGAGAGCAAGGTTTTAGCTTGAGTAGTAGAGATTTGATGTAAGTAATGGGAACTGGCTCAAATGAAAACAAAGTTGTGTTAGTGGGACTTGGAGGGGTGAGTGTTGAAGTAGAGTTTGGCTTAGAGGTTACCAGATTTTGGATGGAAGAGATAAAGTGTTTGTTCAGGAGGGTAGATGTTTCCTGAGAGGAAGAGTTACGGTATGGGGAGGGATTAGAGGGCTTTCCAGGATAGAGGATGTTGTTGAGAGTTTACCAACATTTTCGAGGATTGGATTTGTTGTTAAGCTGAGCAGAGCTATAGTATAACTTTTTGTCATTAGTTGTATGTTTTTTTTTGCAAGGTTCCTCAGTTGCCTATATTTTTGAAGAAAAGGTGGTGGTTTAGTTTTAGTCCAGGTTTTCCAACCATGATCTCTTTGTTTCATAAGGGACCTAGTCTCTTTGGAAAGCCAGGGAGCATGGTTTGATTTTACTCTGATCTTCCTAGAGGGAGCTAAGGAGTTTAGAGTATTCATAAAGATGCTATTGAAAGTGCTTACAGCATCGTTTAGGGGGAGGTGTTTTAGAATGGACCAATCTATGTTGAGAATGGAGTTAAATTGGGATGAATTGAAAGTCGATAGTTTTCGACAGTCTTTGATAAGGTGGGGTTTAGGAATATGGGAGTAGTGTCTTAAGATGGTGGTAGGGAGATGATCACTGAGGGAGTCAGGTAAGGTGGTGGGATTGTGGTATTGGTGGGAGGAATTGGTACGGATCCAGTCTATGATGGAGCTGGAAGTGGAATTTTTATGGAAGCGAGTGGGAGATGTTATAAGTTGGTGGAAGCCGTGTAGGTGGATACTGAGTTGGGAGGAGTCAGTTGTGAGTTTGGACCAATCAATGTTGACATCACCAAGGATAAGTGTCTCATATGGTATGTTGTGGGAGAACCAGGATAGGATGTTTTCAAGAATGGGCAGATTGTTACCAGGAGGAAGGTAGATAGAACCAATTGCAAGCTTTTTATGGGGATTCAGATGGCAGTTAAGGATGATGATTTCAGCTGGAAGGAAGTCAGGAATTGGGGAAGGGTAAGGTGAGAGGTTAAGGTTGTTTGAGTAGAGGATGGCCATACCACCACCTTTTTTACAGGTCTATCAGATCAGAAGATATTATAACCTGGTGGGAGTATTTCACTATTTGAGATGTGTGGCTTAAACACATTGGTTTACCATAAGACACACAGCGTCTTTAAACCAAGCTAATGCCCATAAAGATTAAGGTGCCTACAAAATATCCCACTTAACATCAAAACTAAAGGGTAGAAAGGACAAACAGAGAAACCATTCAGTAAAAACTTCAAGAAAAACCCATTTTTAGTGTGTGATATCTAAAACCTACTGTAGTGGGGGCCCATGGCATATATGCAGATTACATTTGAAGGATATCAAGTGCTTCAGCTACAAGGCTTCTGAATGTTTATGACTTTTGTACTTTTACATCATCACGGTTATATTCAGGGCAATAAAGCCAAACCCTGCTAAATATGAACATGTTTGCTTCAGCCTTTTTGATTACCTCATTAGCACAGCATAAGGGGATAATATGGCTATACTTCAGAAACATAGGATCTTTAATCCAGCTAATGCCCATTAAGAAAATATTCCAACTAACATCAAAAACAAAGGGTAAAAAGGACCCATTTAGAAACCAAAACTGCAAGAAAAAACAAGAAGCTGAAACACTTGATGTCCTTAACAGATTTAGGAGGTTTAAGGTATCACACAGTGAAAACACTAGCTTGGCTACATATGTATATAGGTATATAAATATACAGATAGATATTATATCTCTACACACACACACACACACACACACACACACACACACACACACACACACATGCATGTACGCACTCAAACATATGGAAATATATTCACAAACACACATGCATACACACATGTATGTCTGGATATATATTCACACAAAAACACACACACACACACAAATACACATTTGGATATATATTTACACACACACACACACACACACACGTACACACACACACACACACACGTGCACACACACACACACACACACACACACACACACACACACACACACACACACACACGCACACACGCACACACACACACAAACACACACATAAATATATGGAAATACACAAACACACACACACATACATGCATATATGTCTGGATATGTATTCACACAGACACACACACACACATACACACACACACACACACACACACACACACACACACACACACACACACACACATTTACATTTGTTAACTGTGAGGGTTGATTGACCCAAATGTATGTGAAAATACATCAAAATTGGCCTGCATATGTAAGGCGCTCATAGTGTAGAACATTACAAAATCAATATAACAAGATACACAATATTTGCATTAATTAATGAGTATATTTAAATGTTGACCATCGGTATGGACAAAGTTTATAGACAGGTTACCAAACAAGGGAGTTGGTAGGGTGGGGCTTTGAGTTATAAATGATAATGTGGCAACATCTAAATGTGACTTGATTGAGGCTGTTAACTTGTTTTCTTTGGCAGGATGTTCTGCATGGAAGGTACTCATTTAGGAACATCTCTTTCTGTAATACAAAGTGACAATGAGTGTGCTGTAATGTAATGACAGAGCTATTGTAGTTATGGTGTGAGTAAGGGACTGTGAAGGAGCATAAATAACTTAGAGTGTGCATGGCACACATATTAACACATGTCCAGGGATTTGATGACCATTTTGTAATTGTAATAATGCACCCATGGTGTGTGTGGTATAGTTACTATTGTATGCACAGACATTATGTTATACTTGCCTTTCAGACTGTAAGGTCTTCCATATTTCTAGTGCATCAGTGGGACAGAAGGAATGACAGCGTTTTCAGTGGCATGGTGCCCGACAACAGTAGCACTGAATGTGAATAAACACTGTACTGACAGTACCCAAATCTCAGCAGTGCCATCATAACAGACTGGCAACTGGTTCTACAGCAATACTATAAGCACATGCATCAGAACCACAGCAAAGTCAATAACTGAGAAAGAAAACAGATGTCTGTAATATTCCTAGCTGGATAAAAAAGGGGCTAGTACTTAAGCAATACTTTGAATGAATGCAGCCCCCTAGATAAAGGACAATGTGAAGAAAGCGATCAACAAACAGCATCTGTCAAGCTCTGCTACCACAGATCCACTCTAACATAGAGTACAAAGTAGATTATGCCTCATGTCAGGACTATATCAGTGATGGCTGCAGTAATATATAGCACAAAGTAGATTATGCCTCATGTCAGTACTATGTCAGTGATGGCAGACTATGCCTTATGTCTGTACTATGTCAGTAATGGCAAACTAGGCCTCATGTCAGTACTATGTCAGTAATGACAGACTATGCCTCATGGCAGTACTATGTCAGTGATGGCTGCCATAATGTATAGTACAAAGCAGACTATGCCTCGTATCACTGCTATGTCAGTGATGGCTGCAGTAATGTATAGTACAAAGCAGACTATGCCATGTGTCAGTACTATGTCAGTGATGGCTGCAGTAATGTATAGTACAAAGCAGACTATGCCCCGTGTCAGTACTATGTCAGTGATGGCTGCCATAATGTATAGTACAAAACAGACTATGCCTCGTGTGTGTACTATGTTAGTGATGGCTGCAGTAATGTATAGTACAAAGCAGACTATGCCTCGTGTCTGTACTATGTCAGTGATGGCTGCTATAATGTATAGTACAAAGCAGACTATGCCTCGTGTCAGGAATATGTCAGTGATGGTTGCCATAACGCATAGTACAAATCAGACTATGCCTTGTGTCAGTACTATGTCAGTGATGGCTGCCATAATGTATAGTACACAGCAGGCTATGCCTCATGATAGTCCGATGTCAGTGATGGCAGACTATGCTGTGTCTCAGTACTATATCAGTGATGGCTGCCATAATGTATAGTACAAAGCAGACTACGCCTCGTGTCACTGCTATGTCAGGGATGGCTGCCATAATGTATAGTACAAAGCAGACTATGCCTTGTGTCAGTACTATGTTAGTAATGGCTGCAGTAATGTATTAAACAAAGCAGACTATACCTCATGATGGTTGCCATAACGCATAGTACAAATCAGACTATGCCTTGTGTTAGTACTATGTCAGTGATGCCTGTCATAATGTACAGTACAAAGCAGACTATGCCTCATTATAGTATGATGTCAGTGATGCCTGCCATAAAGTATAGTACAAAGCAGACTATGCCTCATGATAGTCTGATGTCAGTGATGGCAGACTATGCTGCATCTCAGTACTATATCAGTGATGGCTGCCATAATGTATAGTACAAAGCAGACTACGCCTCGTGTCACTGCTATGTCAGGGATGGCTGCCATAATGTATAGTACAAAGCAGACTATGCCTTGTGTCAGTACTATGTTAGTAATGGCTGCAGTAATGTATTAAACAAAGCAGACTATGTCTCATGATGGTATGATGTCAGTGATGGCTGCCAAAATGTATAGTACAAAACAGACTATGCCGCATGTCAGTACTAGGTCAGTGATGGCTGCAGTAATGTACAGTACAAAGCAGACTATACCTCATGTCAGTACTATATCAGAGATGGCTGCCATAATGTATAGTATAAAGCAGACTATGCCTCGTGTCTGTACTAAGTCATTGATGGTTGCAGTAATGTATAGTACAAAGTAGACTATGCCTCGTGTCTGTACTATGTCATTGATGGCTGCACTAATGTATAGTACAAAGCAGACTATCTCGTATGTTACTACTATGTCAGTGATGGCTGCCATAATGTCTAATACAAAGCAGACTATCCCATGTGTCACTACTATGTCAGTGATGGCTGCCATAATGTAGAGTACAAAGCAGACTATGCCGCTTTCTGTACTGTGTCAGTAATGGCTTCCATAATGTATAGTACAAAACAGACTTTGCCTCGTGTCAGTACTGTGTCACTGATGGCTGCTGTAATGTATAGTACAAAGCAGCCTATGCCTTGTGTCAGTACTGTGTCAGTGATGGCTGCCATAATGTATAGTACAAAGTAGACTATGCCGCGAGTCATTACTATGTCAGTGATGGCTGCCCTAACGTGTAGTACAAAGCAGACTATGCCTTGTGTCAGTACTGTGTAAGTGATGGCTGCCATAATGTATAGTACAAAGCAGATTATGCCGCATGTCAGTACTATGTCAGTGATGGCTCCCGTAATGTATAGCATAAAGCAGACTATGCCGCGTGTCAGTACTATGTCAGTGATGGCTGCAATAATGTATAGTACAAAGCAGACTATGCCTTGTGTCAGTACTGTGTCAGTGATAGCAGGCTATGCCTTATGTCAGTACTGTGGCAGTGTTGGCTGCCATAATGTATAGTAGAAAGGAGACTATGCCTTGTGTCAGTACTATGTCAGTGATGGCAGACTATACGTTGTGTCAGTACTATGTCAGTGATGGCTGCCATAATGTATAGTACAAAGCAGATTATGCCGCATGTCAGTATTATGTCAGTGATGGCTCCCATAATGTATAGTACAAAGCAGACAATGCTGCGTGTCAGTACTATGTCAGTGATGGCTGCAATAATGTATAGTACAAAGCAGACTATGCCTTGTGTCAGTATTTTGTCAGTGATAGCAGACTATGCCTCATGTCAGTACTGTGGCAGTGTTGGCTGCCATAATGTATAGTAGAAAGGAGACTATGCCTCGTGTCAGTACTATGTCAGTGATGGCAGACTATACGTTGTGTCAGTCCTATGTCAGTGATGGCTGCCATAATGTATAGTACAAAGCAGACTATGCTGTGTGTCAATAATGTGTCAGTGATGCCTGCCGTAATGTATAGTACAACACAGACTATGCCACATGTAATAGTATGTCAGTGATGGCTACCATAACCTGTAGAACAAAACAGACTATGCCGCATATCAGTACTATGTCAGTCATGGCTGCCATAACGTATAGTACAAAACAGACTGTGCCACATATCAGTACTATGTGAGTGATGGCTTCCATATTGTATAGTATAAAGAAGACTATGCCGTGTGTCAGTACTATGTCAGTGATGGCTGCCATTACATATTGTACAAAGCAGACTATGTCTGATGTCAGTATTATGTCAGTGATAGCAGACTATGTCGTATGTCAGTACTATGTCAGAGATGGCTGCCGTAATGTATAGTACAAGGAAGACTGTACCTCATGTGATGGCAGAATATGCCATGTGCCGGAACTGTGTCAGTGATAGCAGACTATGCTGCATATCAGTACTATATCAGTGATACAGACCATGCTGAGTGTCAGTTCTATGTCAGTGATGGCTGCCATAACGTATAGTACAAAGCAGCCTATGCTTCGTGTCAGTACTGTGTCAGTGGTGGCTGCCATAA
Source organism: Protopterus annectens (assembly GCF_019279795.1). NCBI lineage: Eukaryota > Metazoa > Chordata > Ceratodontiformes > Protopteridae > Protopterus > Protopterus annectens. The sequence continues at coordinate 22,358,475 of NC_056732.1, read as the reverse complement.
TTTATAGTACAAAGCAGACTATGCCGCATGTCAGTACTATGTCAATGATAGCTGCTGTAATGTTTAGTACAAAACAGACTATGCCAAGTGTCAGTACTGTGTCAGTGATGGCTACCATAATGTACAGTATAAAGCAGGCTATGCCAAGTGTCAGTACTGTGTCAGTGATGGCTGCCATAACATGTTATACAAACAAACTATGCCTCATGTCAGTGATAGCAGACTATGCCGCATGTCAGTACTATGTCAGTGATGGCAGACTGTGCCACGCTTCAGTACTGTGTCAGTGATGGCTGCCATAATGTATAGTACAAAGCAGACTATGCCGCATGTCAGTACTATGTCAATGATAGCTGCTGTAATGTTTAGTACAAAACAGACTATGTCAAGTGTCAGTACTGTGTCAGTGATGGCTGCCATAACGTGTTGTACAAACAGACTATGACGCATGTCAGTACTATGTCAGGGATAGCTGCTGTAGTGTTTATTACAAAGCAGACTATGCCAAGTGTCAGTACTGTGTCAGTGATGGCTACCATAATGTACAGTACAAAGCAGACTATGCCTTATGTAAGTACTATGTCAGCAATGGCTGCCTTAATGCATTGTACAAAGCAGACTATCCCATGTGTCACTACTATGTCAGTGATGGCTGCCATAATGTATAGTACAAAGCAGACTATGCCGCATGTCAGTACTGTGTCATTGATGGCTGCAGTAATGTATAGTACAAAGCAGACTATGCCATGTGTCAGTACTATATCAGTGATGGTTGTGGTAATGTATAGAACAAAGCAAGCCAAGCCTCGTGTCAGTACTATGTCAGTGATGGCTGATATAACATATAGCACAAAGCAGACTATGCCTCATGATAGTACGATGTCAGTGATGGCTGCCTTAATGTATAACAAAGCATACTATGCCTCATGTCAGTACTATGTCAGTGATGATTGCCATAATGTATCGTACAAATCAGACTATGCCTCATGTCAGCACTATATCAGTGATGGCTACCGTAATATATAGTACAAAGCAGACTATGCCGCATGTCAGTATTATGTCAGTGATGGCTGCAGTAATGTATAGTACAAAGCAGACTATGCCTCATGTCAGTACTATGTTAGTGATGGCTGCAGTGATGTATAGTACAAAGCAGACTATGCCTCATGGCAGTACTATGTCAGTGATGGCTGCCATAAAGTATTGTACAAAGAAGACTGTGCCTCATGGCAGTACTATGTCAGTGATGGCTGCAGTAATGTATAGTACAAAGCAGACTATGCCTCATGTCAGTACTATGTTAGTGATGGCTGCAGTGATGTATAGGTCAAAGCAGGCTATCCCGTGTGTCACTACTATGTCAGTGATGGCTGACATAACATACAGCAGACTATGCATCATGATAGTACGATGTCAGTGATGGCAGACTATGCCGCATGTCAGTACTATGTCAGTGATGGCTGCCATAATGTATAGTAGAAAGCAGACTATGCCTCATGGCAGTACTATGTCAGTGATGACTGCCATAATATATAGTACAAAGCAGGCTATGCCTCATGTCAGTACTATGTCAGCGATGGCTGCCATAATGTATAGCACAAAGCAGACAATGCCTCTTGTCTGTACTATGTCAGTGATGGCTGCCGTAATGTATAGCACAAAGCAGACAATGCCTCTTGTCTGTACTATGTCAGTGATGGTTGCAGTAATGTATAGTACAAAGTAGTCTATGCCTCATGTCAGTACTATGTCAATGGCTGCTGCCATAATGTATAGTAAAAGGCAGACTATGTCTCATGTTAGTACATTGTCAGTGATGGCTGCCATAACGTATAATTCAAAGCAGATTATGCCACATGTTAGTACTATGTCAGTGATGGCTGCTATAACGTATAGTACAAAGCAGACTATCCCATGTGTCACTGCTATGTCAGTGATGGCTGCAGAAATGTATATTACAAAGCAGATTATGCCTTATGTCAGTACTTTGTCAGTGATGGCTGCAGTGATGTATAGTACAAAGCAGACTATGCATCATGTCTGTACTATGTCAGTGATGGCTGCAGTGATGTATAGTACAAAGCAGACTATGCCTCGTGTCTGTACTATGTCAGTGATGGTTGCAGTAATGTATAGTACAAAGCAGACTATGCCTCGTGTGTGTACTATGTCAGTGATGGCTGCAGTAATGTATAGTACAAAGCAGACTTTGTCCCATGTCTGTACTATGTCAGTGATGGCTGCAGTAATGTATAGTACAATGTATACTATGCCGCGTGTCATTAATATGTCAGTGATGGCTGCCATAATGTATAGTACAAAGCAGACTATGCCTCATGTCAGTACTATGGCAGTGATGCCTGCCATAATGTAAAGTACAAAGCAGACTATTCCTCATGTCTGTACTATGTCAGTGATGGCTGCAGTAATGTATTAAACAAAGCAGACTATGCCTCATGTTAGTACTATGTCAGTGATGGCTGCCATGATGTATAGTACAAAACAGACTATTCCTCATGTCTGTACTATGTCAGTGATGGCTCCAGTAATGTATTAAACAAAGCAGACTATGCCTGATGTCAGTACTATGTCAGTGATGGCTGCCATAATGAACAGTACAAAGCAGACTATGCCGCATGTCAGTACTGCATCAGTGATGACTGCAGTAATGTATAGTACAAAGCAGACTATGCCCCGTGTCTGTACTATGTCAGTGATGGCTGCAGTAATGTATAGTACAAAGCAGACTATGCCTCGTGTCTGTACTATGTCAGTGATGGCTGCAATAATGTATAGTACAAAGCAGACTATGTCTCGTGTTAGTACATTGTCAGTGATGGCTGCCATAACGAACAGTACAAAGCAGATTATGCCTCATGACAGTTCTATGTCAGTGATGGCAAACTATGCCTCAAGTCAGTACTATGTCAGTGATGACAGACTATGCCTCATGTCAGTACTATGTCAGTGATACCTGCCATAATGTATAGTACAAAGCAGACTATGCCTCGTGTGTGTACTATGTCAGTGATGGCTGCAGTAATGTATAGTACAAAGCAGACTTTGTCCCATGTCTGTACTATGTCAGTGATGGCTGCAGTAATGTATAGTACAATGTATACTATGCCGCGTGTCATTAATATGTCAGTGATGGCTGCCATAATGTATAGTACAAAGCAGACTATGCCTCATGTCAGTACTATGGCAGTGATGCCTGCCATAATGTAAAGTACAAAGCAGACTATTCCTCATGTCTGTACTATGTCAGTGATGGCTGCAGTAATGTATTAAACAAAGCAGACTATGCCTCATGTTAGTACTATGTCAGTGATGGCTGCCATGATGTATAGTACAAAACAGACTATTCCTCATGTCTGTACTATGTCAGTGATGGCTCCAGTAATGTATTAAACAAAGCAGACTATGCCTGATGTCAGTACTATGTCAGTGATGGCTGCCATAATGAACAGTACAAAGCAGACTATGCCGCATGTCAGTACTGCATCAGTGATGACTGCAGTAATGTATAGTACAAAGCAGACTATGCCCCGTGTCTGTACTATGTCAGTGATGGCTGCAGTAATGTATAGTACAAAGCAGACTATGCCTCGTGTCTGTACTATGTCAGTGATGGCTGCAATAATGTATAGTACAAAGCAGACTATGTCTCGTGTTAGTACATTGTCAGTGATGGCTGCCATAACGAACAGTACAAAGCAGATTATGCCTCATGACAGTTCTATGTCAGTGATGGCAAACTATGCCTCAAGTCAGTACTATGTCAGTGATGACAGACTATGCCTCATGTCAGTACTATGTCAGTGATACCTGCCATAATGTATAGTACAATGTATACTATGCCGCGTGTCATTAATATGTCAGTGATGGCTGCCATAATGTATAGTACAAAGCAGACTATGCCTCATGTCAGTACTATGGCAGTGATGCCTGCCATAATGTAAAGTACAAAGCAGACTATTCCTCATGTCTGTACTATGTCAGTGATGGCTGCAGTAATGTATTAAACAAAGCAGACTATGCCTCATGTTAGTACTATGTCAGTGATGGCTGCCATGATGTATAGTACAAAACAGACTATTCCTCATGTCTGTACTATGTCAGTGATGGCTCCAGTAATGTATTAAACAAAGCAGACTATGCCTGATGTCAGTACTATGTCAGTGATGGCTGCCATAATGAACAGTACAAAACAGACTGTGCCGCATGTCAGTACTGCATCAGTGATGACTGCAGTAATGTATAGTACAAAGCAGACTATGCCCCGTGTCTGTACTATGTCAGTGATGGCTGCAGTAATGTATAGTACAAAGCAGACTATGCCTCGTGTCTGTACTATGTCAGTGATGGCTGCAATAATGTATAGTACAAAGCAGACTATGTCTCGTGTTAGTACATTGTCAGTGATGGCTGCCATAACGAACAGTACAAAGCAGATTATGCCTCATGACAGTTCTATGTCAGTGATGGCAAACTATGCCTCAAGTCAGTACTATGTCAGTGATGACAGACTATGCCTCATGTCAGTACTATGTCAGTGATACCTGCCATAATGTATAGTACAAAGCAGACTATGCCTCGTGTGTGTACTATGTCAGTGATGGCTGCAGTAATGTATAGTACAAAGCAGACTTTGTCCCATGTCTGTACTATGTCAGTGATGGCTGCAGTAATGTATAGTACAATGTATACTATGCCGCGTGTCATTAATATGTCAGTGATGGCTGCCATAATGTATAGTACAAAGCAGACTATGCCTCATGTCAGTACTATGGCAGTGATGCCTGCCATAATGTAAAGTACAAAGCAGACTATTCCTCATGTCTGTACTATGTCAGTGATGGCTGCAGTAATGTATTAAACAAAGCAGACTATGCCTCATGTTAGTACTATGTCAGTGATGGCTGCCATGATGTATAGTACAAAACAGACTATTCCTCATGTCTGTACTATGTCAGTGATGGCTCCAGTAATGTATTAAACAAAGCAGACTATGCCTGATGTCAGTACTATGTCAGTGATGGCTGCCATAATGAACAGTACAAAGCAGACTATGCCGCATGTCAGTACTGCATCAGTGATGACTGCAGTAATGTATAGTACAAAGCAGACTATGCCCCGTGTCTGTACTATGTCAGTGATGGCTGCAGTAATGTATAGTACAAAGCAGACTATGCCTCGTGTCTGTACTATGTCAGTGATGGCTGCAATAATGTATAGTACAAAGCAGACTATGTCTCGTGTTAGTACATTGTCAGTGATGGCTGCCATAACGAACAGTACAAAGCAGATTATGCCTCATGACAGTTCTATGTCAGTGATGGCAAACTATGCCTCAAGTCAGTACTATGTCAGTGATGACAGACTATGCCTCATGTCAGTACTATGTCAGTGATACCTGCCATAATGTATAGTACAAAGCAGACTATGCCGTGTGTCATTACTATGTCAGTGATGGCTGCCATAATGTATAGTACAAAGCAGAGCATGCCGTGTGTCATTACTATGTCAGTGATGGCTGATATAACGTATAATAAAAAGCAGACTATTCCTCATGTCTGTACTATGTCAGTGATGCCTGCCATAATGTATAGTACAAAGCACACTATGCCGCGTGTCAGTACTATGTCAGTGATTGCTGCAGTAATGTATAGTACAATGCAGAATATGCCTCATGTCAGTACTATGTCAGTGATGGCTGCAGTAATGTATAGTACAAACCAGACTATCCCGTGTGTCACTACTATGTCAGTGATGGCTGCCATAATGTATAGTACAAAGCAGACTATGCCTCGTGTCACTGCTATGTCAGTGATGGCTGCCATAATGTATAGTACAAAGCAGACTATCCCATGTTTCACTACTATGTCAGTGATAGCTGCGGTAATGTATAGTACAAACCAGAGTATCCCGTGTGTCAGTACTATGTTAGTGATGGCTGCCATAATGTATAGTACAAAGCAGACTATGCCCCAAGTGTCAGTACTATTTCAGTGATGGCTGACATAATGTATAGTACAAAGAAGACTATGCCTCGTGTCAGTACTATGGCAGTGAGGGCTGCCATAATGTATAATACAAAGCAGACTATTCCATGTGTCACTACTATGTCAGTGATGGCTGCCTGAAGAATATAGCCTGCACTAACAGTATCTATTGACAACTTACAGGAGAACATGGGGATAACAGCAGTATGTCGGCACATTCAGCTGCACCTTATACTATGTCTGGCACCATTTTCTCTTACAGCATTACAGGTGGGGGGTAGACCACCTAGATATCTGTGCTATAACCACTGCTGAAATGCAGTATTACAAAGCTGCATGTATACAGGTTCAAAGGTAGCTACTAAGCATGTAGACCATGTGTCCATTTAGGAGTCTAGCCCAAATTCTGAACTGCCTCAAAGCACCATCTGTTTAAATGACTTGCTCAAGGTCACTCTTTAGACAAATGAATGATGAAGCACTTTAACTCTGTAACACAGGAAGTAGTTACACCAACATCTGTGCTACCTGTCAGATTAAAAGGTACTCCTGCTCCAGTGGGAATTGAGCTATGGTCTCCCACATGACAGGCAGGGATGCTCATCACTATAATAATGAGAAAAATGGTCACCTAGCTCACCAAAAATGCAAAATAATTGCCCCATGGGATGTGGTATGCTATTGGAAACAAGTTGTAATGGTTAACAAGGCTACTTCCATTATATTTTCTGTTTCAGTTTTAAATATTTTTTATTTATGCTATATATGGTGAGGTAATTGGTGAATTATTTTTTATAGCCTCATATATGTAACAGTTGTTGCCCTTCTTAACAATCACATGTGTGATAAAACAAGGTATTGCCAGCACAGCTAGCTGGAATTTTGGAAATAATTATATGTCATTTGTGAATATCAACATGATTTATATAAAATTCTTGTGTTTCAAATGTATTAGAACTCTATGTCATCTGTATGTCAAACTGATTTGTACAGACTTATGTGCTGAAAAGGTATTTGTAAAGTGCTTGAGTCTGGACTGTATCCACAGTGTGTCTACTGCAGAGAACAGAAATGTACATGCACTATTGCAACAGTTTAAATGCATATGTTTTAACTTCAGTCCAACAAAAATTTAGAAAGATATCTGAAATTAAATCACTTTATATGCTAGGCCATAAAGATGCTATCTCACAGGTTTCAAGACAGCCAGAGACACAAAGTCTGTACTATGAAGCTTTCTGTATTGTCTTTAGAGTGAACTAATCACTACTCTGAAAGTATGGAGAATGCAATTCTTTTATGACTTGCAGCAATGAGCAAAAGCCCTTGTATATGTATTTTTATCGATAGGTGCTATGTCCTGCCAGCTTCCAGTAATGGGGGTTTTGCCTGGGAAATAGAAGTCAGATGACAAGAAGTGATGTCATTCTGCAAGCTATCCCAACAGTAATATTTTAGATATTATTTTGAGAAGTCTCTTAGTTAGACAGAGCATTCTGTATTTAGTCTTGGGTCTGACAACAACAGGAACCACCATTCACCACATAATCTGCCTTGCTCTAATTAAGTAAGCTGTTAGGGGATAGTAACTCTCTTACATACAGTCAGGAATATAGTGAAGCCTAGTTTACATATTGTTTTTTCTTTATTTGTGTGAGCCAGTCCTTTAATGTTGCTTTAAATATTTCCTGTGATTTTGAAATCTGATGTCACTGTGAATATATATTTAGTATAATCTTGTTCATTTATTACTTATTATTAAATATATTTAAACCTTTCATTGTAGCTGATCTTTGTAGAGCTATTTAAGTTCTGAGAGTAGTTGCATATTTATTTGGTGGCACTGTGTGGGCCACTCCTAATAGTCTTACTCTTGGTCAAAGTACTATTTGTATTAATATTAATATTGGACAGTAAAATTGATCACCCTTTGTTAAGGGCCTTAAAGTAGCTGTTGAGGAGTGACTGGTGGCAGTGGAAACTACCTTATAGTCTGGGCAGATGGGAGCGTAGCTAGTAAACCTGTGCCAGCCTTTCCCAGGTGTGTGTGTGTGTGTGTGTGGAAATCAAACCTAAAGGAGTGTGTGTGTCATCTACATGGGCAGGGACGCAAAGCACTGGTTGCATAGAGAGAGTACTGGAGGTCATGGCTTGGTCACTCAGTTGAGATCTCAACTCTATAGCTGTGCCAGTGGGGAATCTTACCGGTGATCTGGAGGAAGAGGGAGAAAACAGTCCTGGACTGACTGTGGTCTCTGTGTGCTCCTAAGGGAAATTGCACTTGCTTCAGAGAGCTGCATCTGGAAAGGCTGTGTATGTACCTGTTATCCTCCCAGTGAAGCCCCCCCCCCACAGGTGCCTGTGGTGAGGATTGAAGCTCCTTGATTACTGGGCCAGAGGTGGGATATCCACGTCACATACTGGTTGGTAGTGGTGGGTTGTCACAACCTGCATCACTAGACTAAGACTGATATCAAACTAAAGATAGATGAATAAATGTTTTATATTTGGGGCATCTCTCAATCTTTGGCTGAATGAATATTGCAGACTGAAGATGGTCTCTTTTCTCTAAATCTGCACCATCTCTGCTTTAAGTGGTTCTGTTCTGATACCAGCTAAATAAGCAAATGACAGCGCAATTGGTAGTTGTAGAATATCTGGCAATATCATAGTTTAAGTTACACTATCAATTCTTTAAAAGAACACTCACAAACTCTCATATCATACAATTCAAAACAATTCCCAAAGAAACTACTGATACCCTCTTTGTCTCTTAATATAATATAAGGCATTCATTAATATTTTGGTGACAAAAGATGTATTAACACTATCGTCAACATAAAAGAAAACACAATCACATCTAAGCTGAGCCACAACACCTTCAATTTAAAAATCTGTTTTGAGAAGAAGAAAATATAAGAAGTAGAAATCAAAGGCAAAGTATAGCATCTTGGGTAATGCTAATCTGTTCCTACAAGTTTAATTTCTAATGCTTATTCTTGACATTTAAATTGTTAAATAACCATGTCAATTTTCTGCTCACGTATCTGAGCCTTGAGGCAGGACTTAAAGCCGAAATATCTGAATAGTTGGGAATCTGTCTATGTAACAAGCTGTCAAAAATAACCACTGAAAAATTAAACATGGTGTGTGTGTGTGTGTGTGTGTGTGTGTGTGTGTGTGTGTGTGTGTGTGTGTGTGTGTGTGTGTGTGTGTGTGTGTGTGTGTGTGTGTGTGTGTGTGTGTGTGTGTGTGTGTGAGTGTGTGTGTGTGTGTGCATCCCCCTGTGCCAGATGTGTGCATGTGTTCACAGGTTGATAGGGGGTTACTAGGGTGATGACCCCCAGGGGACCTTTTAAAGCCTAGCCATGCTTCTCAAATATATGTGACAAGTTTTGATATGCTTTGGGTATTTTAAGGGGTACATGTTGGCTTGTGCTTGTGTGGTCAAGCATGTATAGGTTGCATCTGTCTTCTGGAGACATAGGTGTCAGACTAGGGTAAATGTCTGATTCCCCCCATCCAATGGGGCAGGTGCGTAAACCTGGGGAAAAATTTGTCAGCCAGCAGATTTGCTGTATCTTCTGTCTTGGTATAAGTGATTCCGTTTATAATTAGTTTGGCACAGTGTTGTTTGTTACCTTAGACGTTGTGGACATGGCTGAAGAATGCCTTGAGACTGTCCTTGGCCAAAGTGGCTATTTAAACCCAAATTTGTCTTTCCTAGACTTGATTATCGCTTCCCTGATCTGCTTGTTTAGATTGATGAGGAAGTTATTATTATTACCTTCTTGGGCAATGCAATTAGTTTTTGCCATGACTTTCTTCATTTTGTTATACAAACTACTGATGTTGGGATTTCCCCAAGGTGACTTGTTTTTTGAGTTTGTCCTGCACTTATTCCAGATTGTGTGTGTGTGTGTGTGTGTGTGTGTGTGTGTGCGTGTGTCTGTGTGTGTGTGTGTGTGTGTGTGTGTGTGTCTGTGTGTGTGTGTGTGTGTGTGTGTGTGTGTGTGTGTGTGTGTGTGTGTGTGCGTGTGTGTGCGTGTGTGTGTGTGTGTGTGTGTGTGTGTGTGTGTGTGTGTGTGTGTGTGTGTGATTGCGCGTGGTGCTTGTATATATGTGCATTTGTCTGTTATACATTCCATTAAATAAAGGAGATGGGAACTCTGTCCAGTTAGAATACTAAAAAGATGCTGCCCTTCTAACTTGTATCGATACTGTCAATAAAGCTAAAGATACAGGCAAACTAGTCTCTTCCTTATTTCTAGACTTGTCTAAACCCTTTGATACAGTTTGTCACAGCAAACTTGTACTTAAAATGTCCTCACTAGGTCTCTTTCAGCCCACCCTTTTGTGGTTCAAAAGCTACTGATCCAATAGTCAAAGTAAACATTATTGTCATTTAGAACTACACACATGTAGCCTAAACAAAATTTCATGCATCAGCTCAATTCTTTAGATTACAAGGAAAAGTGAAATAACATATACAAAAAGAGGAATAAAAATAACTAACAAACGCAATTCCAATGCACACAAGCAAAGGCAGAGACATTTACAAACACTCAAATATAAAAACAATACCCTCCATGAGTTAAATGAACTACCTTATTATGCAACATACAATTATACTAATTATAATACAATATTATAATTATTATATTGTACAATAGTTCAGTTAATAAAATGTCATTCCATGCTCTCTCCTTACCTCCAAGTCACCACCAGTGTACAACAAGGCTCTGTTCTTGGTCCCCTCCTCTTTAACATTTTCACCAACACCCTCTATGCATCCACACAACAAGCCACCCTAATAGAAAATGCAGATGATTCCACCCTCATTTGCACATCTGACAACATGGTACACCTCCAAAAAATTATTTTGGAAACTTTAATAGCCACTGAAACATGGCTTTGTAATTCACAACTTCAAACTGTTGCAAAAGAGAGTAAAATCCCATGAGTGGAGGAGCTCCCTGGTCAGCCTCAGTAAGAAGCTGAGATCCCTTATAAGATCCTCCAAAGTAGCTACGAAAACAAAATCACCACTAATTCTAAGGACAACCACAAAGCGTTCTATAGCTATGTCAAGAATCTCGATGGCAACACCCAGATCTGCTCTGAGTTACAGCACAAAGGCACGAAAATTACAGAACCAACTGATAGGTTCATAGGTTCATAGGTTCATACTAGGCTATCTGCCCTAGGGCATTTACAAGCCTAGCCAGAGTGTGTTTGGCTTTCACCACCCATTTTAAAATGAATTTTGCTATGCTCTTTTTCGAGGTTAGTATACTGTGCATCTGTCTAACAGTGACACAGAAGTGATACCCGGAGTAAAACTATGATCTCCCATCCACTCATCAAGATTCCTCTTGAAGAGAGTCAATGAGGGACTCTGCCTAACCTGGACTGGGATTTTATTCCAGAGTGAAGGGAGCCTCTGGGTTATGAATCTGTCCCTCCAGCATGTCCTATTTATTTCAGTGCTGAGGTTCAAGTCTCTCGAGCACGTAGCTCGATGGGATTTGGATTTTCTTTTTTTTTTTTAAAACAAGTTTATTGTTTTAACATATACGAGAAATATCATAAAAATTTTATACAAATAATTAAAAATAGGTATTATTATAATATTCAACAAAACAACTAAAGTATTTACAAAGACATCCACTACAATCAGATCAATTAATTAAACTAAAATACTGTGCTATTGAAATTAGAATTTTTTTAACAAATTTTGTAAATTATCCCATACAATAAAATGTGATGTTTTTCTAGTTGTTCTCATTCTAATTGTGCTTATTTCCATATGACACATTATATTCATAACACTTTTAAATTCATTGAACGAAGGAGGTGTATCTGAAATCCAATTTCTAGTTATTATTTTCCTAGCCACTGCTAGGATAGACCATAACAAGGGAAGCTTAATCTTTTTAACACATTGAGGTACAGGTGTGTTGAATAATATAAGAGACTTAGAAATAATGAAATTATCTGTAAAAAGAGCCTGCAAAAATTCATTAATTGACTTCCAGTATTCTTTCAACTTCATACAGTCATAAAACATATGAGCCCAGTCAGCATTAATTTCTACATTACATCTCTTACATAGATTATCTTTATTATTAATTTTATTCATCATCAAAAGGTGTATAAAAAGATCTATGTAAAAATTTCCATGTATAAAGTCTCCAGACAATGGAAGATGTAGTTCTATAAGCAGATTCCAATATATATTGTTTATCTTGTTGAGTTGGTGGGTCCCCATTAATAGAGGTGAAATAATTCCAGTATGAATCTACATTGTAAAAAGTTTCTTGTCTGATAATTTTATGTATATATGAAAGTTTACCTTTATCAGAAACTTTATGCTGTAAATTTATTATCAAGTAATCAATCAGTTTTGGAATAGATTCTTTAACTGTTATAGACATTAGATCTATTCTATCAATGAGATGTTGTCTAAAGATCTGAACCTCTAACCAGCAAGTTTCTCTTAGATCAAATTCTTGTTTTAAGAAATCTAGATTTTAACTTTATTATCAGATATCAGCTGATACCAGTACTTTAGATTATTATCTATAGCTAAATGAGCTCCTTCAGAAGTAGATGACATAAGCATACCCTGAGTATAAATTATAGGGAATACAATAAAATTCCATTCCCTATACTTAGGGTGCATGAATATAAAGTTACGATAACTAATAATAATATTTAATGGGTAACAGACCATATGTTTAGGTGTAATAGGTGAAGTACAAAATTCCTTTAGCAACCACAACATGGAGTTATTTATAATCATATTTTTATGTGTTAAGGAGATTTTCATGAAGTGCATACTAATTAGCTCCCAATAATCTTTCCATTTTGCGACATATGACCGATCTATTAATAAAGTAATAACTTTTATAATAGAAGAGATAATATATAAATTAAAGTCTGGAAAAGAAATACCCCCTTGAGACCAGCTATTAGTATGTTTCCATAGTAAAAAACATATTATTCCAGGTATTAAAAAGATTTTGTATATTAAGAAAACAGGTATTATAGTTATTATATATAATAGATTTAATATCTTTAGATAGTATTATACCTAAATAAGTTATCTGACCTGAGTTGGGTACATATTTAGTAAAATCACTAATGAGAGTATTTTTTCGTGTATATATAGGTAGTATTTTAGTTTTTTCTTCATTGAATATTAAACCAGAAATACTTTTAAAATTCATAATTTTATCAAATAAAGACTGCATAGAAGAATTAGATCCTGCTGATGTAATTAGAACATCATCTGCAAAAGTTGAATTTTGATGTTGTATTTTCTTCTATTTCAAAACCCTCTATGTCAGTACTGTTTCTAATCAAATTAGCCCAAGGCTCCATTACTAAAGTGAATAATAGTGGAGAAAGTGGACATCCTTGCTTTGTACCTTTAAGAATGGGTATTTTTTGTGAAACATATGTTCCTATCTTAATATAAGCCAGTGTTCCTTTGTATAAATGCTCAATTAAATTTACAAATGCATCAGAGAAATTTGTGCACTTCAGTAAGGTAAACAGATAGTCCCAACTTACTGAATCAAATGCTGAACCTATATCAAGACTAATAAGTGTTAAATCTTTCTTTTTCCTATTTGCAAAATCAATTAATGTTAAAGTTCTTCTTATATTATCAAAAGTATTTCTATTTACAATGAAGCCGTCTGATCTATGTCTATAATGCCGGGATAATTGTCTTCAATCTATCAGCAAAAATACTCATAAACATTTTATAATCAACATTAAGTAATGAGATGGGTCGATATGAAGAACATCTAGTTGGATCTTTATTAGGTTTTAAAATTGGTGAAATAAATGTATATTGCCAAGATGGGGGGGGTTATTAACTCAGTTTGGGCCAGAATAAAAACCTTATGTATTAATGAATATGTAGTTTTAGAAAGGATTTTATATATCTCTGGTATAATACCATCATTACCCGATGCTTTGTTTAATTTAAGCTTATTTATTTGTGTAATAACTTCTGTATATGAAATACTCTTGTCCAATAGTTTAATCTGTTGTTTATTAAGCTTTTTATTCATGTTTGTGGTTATAAACTCCTTTATTTTATCTTTAGGTTCCATGTTAATGTTGTTATGGTTAATCTTGTGAAAGTGATTTCTAAATTCATCCAGTATTTCTGGTATACTAGAAACATTCTTCTTTTTCCTTAGAGAAAAGATTTCTTTGATATGGTTTTGTTTATTCAATCTTTTTGTTTTATTTTTAAGTCTATGTAAATATTTGGGGTTTATTGAATAAGACAAAAACTTGTATTTCTCTAAAGTTATTTTAACTTTATGAGTTAAAATTTCTTTGTATTTCTCATTTAGTTTGTTTATTTCTTCAATAACTTTCTTGTCCATAATATTTTCTTTATTATTATGTTTATAAGAGTCTAGTTTACTTTGAATATCTAACAATTCCTTATCCCAAGATTTCCTTTTGTTATTATACCATCTGATACTTTGTCCATATAGATATGATTTTAAGGCATCCCAAACATAGACAATGGAGACTTCAGGAGTATTATTTATGTCTAGAAAATGTTGTACTTCTGAAAGTATATATTCTTTATAGTCTTTTAGCTGAGTTAAGTATGCTGGTATCCTTTTGATCTGAACATTATGAGTATTTTTTATCATGAATTCAAAAACAATTAAGTTATGATCAGATATAGGACATGAAATGATTTTGGAATTAATTAAATCTGTTACCATCTGGTTAGAAATAAAGACCCTATCTATTTTTGAATAAGTTTTGTATCTGTTAGAAAAAAGGTGTATGGTAATGATTTTGACTCTATCTGATTATTAATATCATTCAAATGATAAGAATTAGCAAAATCATTTAAATGTTTTGCATTAGATGTAATTCTTCTTTTCTTTATAGTGGTAGTATCACTTTCATGTAGTATACAATTAAAATCACCAGCTAAAATAATATCCCCTATAAAGAATGATATGATCTTATCAATATGATGTTTCACTGTATTAATACCAATTCCAGGTATCCAGTATACATTAATTAAAGTGTAAGTCTTCCCATTAATTTGTATTGTAACCATACAAAACATTCCTTTGTCATCCTAATAAGACTTAATGGTTTTAGGAATGGGCATACTTTTATTCCATAAAATAGCCACTCCTCTTTTTTTCTGAGTGTGCTCTGAACTAACCAATACTGCATACTTATTAGTGGCTAGTTTATCAATATCTTTTTTCAAGAGATGGGTTTCTTGCAGGAAGACTAGATTGGCCTTGTGTAGATTAATGTATCTTATTAGGCTTGCCCTTTTACACGGATTATTCAATCCATTAATGTTTAAAGAAATTCCTTTTAAAGATGTCATTTGGCATTTTAAAACTCAAGAATCTTATGATCGAAATAACAAATAACAAGATAAATAATGTTACATCTCCTCTTTTAGGTGTACCTTTAAATATAGCTGTATTTATTAAATCTCTTATGGGATTTTGTATAGGATTCAATTTTGTTTGTAGTGACAATGAGTGTACAAAATATATTGTGGATGTCAAAACTATATACATATAACAATGAACAAGTGAAAATAATGTAAGGATTAAACCTTGCATCCCACCTGAGTTGAAAACTCCAACTTAGAGCAGTATTTACTACTCAAGTTAACCCCTACCCTAAGGAGCAGTACCTCAGCTACCACCTTATCAATTTAATACTAGTCATATTTAACTGAGGTTAACAGTTTTCAATTCAATTATCTATCAAGACAAAACTACACATTTGGTAAAACAGCATCATATAAACTAAAATAAACTTTTTTTTTTTTTTTTTTTAAAACTGTTCATACTATTATATAGATCTATGTAATATATAACACTTGAATTCTAATAGCATTCAAATAATCTTAATGTTAGAAATCAAGAGGAGAGAAAATTATGTTCTAACATTCATTTAAATCAAAAACTTTGGCTAATATGATTCAGACATTACATGCATTAAGATGTATCTATTTTCTGTCATGTGAATTCTATCAACAGCTTCCAAAAAAATCTTGAATTGTTTGTATATGAGCATTTACTTAAACTCATTATTGTCAATAGAGTAAAATATTGTATTCATAAAAATTATTATAAATCATATTGCATAGTTATGCAGATTCTCAGAAACACCTGCGTTATTACCTAAAAAAAAAAAAAAAAGCCATCACACACATAAACACAGACACACACACATACATATACACACACACATATACACACACACACACACATACATATACACATACACATATATACATAGATACACACACACACACACACACACACACACACACACACACACACACACACACACACACACACACACACACACACATATATATATATATATATATCTGATCTCACTGAGTTGTGTGTTAGTAGAGCACTATCCTACTTGCTGTCCCTAGAATAAATCTGTCTGCTTTATACAAAATAATGCACAGCAAACACATATTAGTAACCAGATTTTACAATCATGCTAACCTACTGCTTTAAAATATATCACATGACATTTCTTCCAGAATAGAGTTATAAGATTATTTATGCTTGCCAATCAGATGAATTAAATGAGTTATAGTAAAGTATATGTTTGGGACACAAGTTTTTAACACAGATTATTATGCTACTGTTAAGTAGATTTTCAAAAAAACATTTAAATAAATGTTTTATTTTCTATGCCTTCTAAAATAAGATATTTACTTGCTACAAGAAACTACATCATCCAAACTCATCATAACTGACATATTTTATGAATAGAGTATTTTTCCTGAATCTGTGGTGTGTCAGTGTGATAACCTTGTCAATGTTTATACTAACTGCTTTCAGTTTCTCTGTGAAAATTCTGTGAGTGAAGCTTCTGAGGAAACTCATGGACACTATGCATGAGACAGCCCACATCCCAGATTGTCTCCCTTAACATTTTGGCGGGAAACTTATTAAAACTTGTGGCAAACATTCATTTTGTCAATAGAGTAAAATATTGTATTCATAGAAATTATTATAAATCATATTGGATAGTTATGCAGATTCTCAGAAAAAAAAGCCATCACACTCACACACACACACATATGCATACACACACACACACACACACACACACACACACACACACACACACACACACACACACACACACATATATATATATATATATATATATCTGATCTCACTGAGTTGTGTGTTAGTAGAGCACTATCCTACTTGCTGTCCCTAGAATAAATCTGTCTGCTTTATACAAAATAATGCACAGCAAACACATATTGGTAACCAGATTTTACAATCATGCTAACCTACTGCTTTAAAATATATCACATGACATTTCTTCCAGAATAGAGTTATAAGATTATTTATGTTTGTCAATCAGATGAATTAAATGAGTTATAGTAAAGTATATGTTTGGAACACAAATTTTAACACAGATTATTATGCTGCTGTTAAGTAGATTTTCAAAAACATTTAAATAAATGTTTCATTTTTATGCCTTCTAAAATAAGACATTTACTTACTACAAGAAACTACATCATTTAAACTCATTATAACTGACATATTTTATGAACAGAGTATTTTTCCTGAATCTGTGGTGTGTCAGTGTGATAACCTTGTCAATGTTTATACTAACTGCTTTCAGTTTCTCTGTGAGAATTCTGTGATTTGAAGATTCTGAGGTAACTCAAGGACATTGTGCATAAGACAGCCCACATCCCAGATTGTCTCTCTTAACATTTTGGCGGAAACTTATTAAAACTAGTGACAAACATTCATTTAGCAGTGTAAATGCATCTAAACATGACAGAACCTCCACAATGTATTCCACAGATCATCACAGCCTCTATGCAAGTGAAATTAAACTCAAAATTACCAACAAGCAATAAAACTCAGCATTCTTCTCCCAACTCAATTTTCATACAAATCCTATTATTCACTGTGCCCACACAGTCAAAAGCATTTCTATATATTAATAAAGAAAAGAAAAAGAGAGTAGAAAATAAAAGGGAGTGAGGCAGAAATAAAAAAATGTAAGAGAAATCTGTAATAAGTATATACAATGGAATGTTACTTACTGTTTATATTAATAGAGTTAAAAATAAAACATATTATTTACTCTTATTTAGTTCTGATTATTATTAGTTAAAGCATGACAGATTATTTACAAACAAGCATAAGCAGTATAATCAAGAAAGTATAATTAGAAATAGCATTTGAAGAACTTATAAACTTTTACAAGAAATAAATATGTTATTATTCTATTAATGATATTTTCATTACTGTTCTCTCCCTGCCCTCCCCCACCCTTTACCCACTACATAATCTAAATAGAATGTCATTGTTTAAACAAAGAAAATAATAAAATAAGAAGGAAAAAAAAAAAGGTAAAGATAAAAAAATGTATCAAATTACTAACCTTACTTTTTTCAGAAAGAAAAACAAATCGAGTCACAGCCTGCCATTAAATCCTCAGGCATTTTGACTGGTTATGAAACAAAACATTTCTTTGCACATAGAGAATAACTTTGATTAAATCTTTTCCAAAATATTTGTGGCTTTCTGGAAATGCAGGAACTATATTCAAAAAGATTAATAATGAACTAAAATGATGAGAGAAAAAAAACATATAACAAATCATTTGTTTTTTAGTCTCTTCTTCTTCTCTGAAGTCTTCAAGGAAGCTTCAGTTGCCAATCTCTTTAATGAAGAACTAGCCCATTCCATTTCTTCTATTTTATCCAAAATCCTTTTTTCTTTGACAAACAGTAAAGCAGAGTCTAAATCATCGAAGACCTTAGGACCATCAGGAAGGAAGATTTTAAGCTTGGCAGGAAACAGAAGGTATGTTTTAAACTGTGCTTTTTTAAGCTCCCTTATTAGTGGCAGAAAAACTTTTCTTTTAGCAATTACCATGGAAGAATAGTCATTGTCAAAACGCACAGTTGTCTCATTAAACTTAACAGGAGCTTTAGCCCAAGCAGATTTAAGAACCATCTCTTTATCAAAGATGATAGAAATCTAACTATAACTGATCTAGGATAGTTTTGTTAGAGTTAGTATTAGCTATAGATCTATGTGCTCTTCGATACCAAAGAGAATGCTTCTGGTAAATTTAAAGTTTTAGGGAGCCATGTTGTTAAAAAGAAGTAATATTGTTACCTTCAATATTTTCTGGCAGTCCAAAAATCCTAATGTTATTGCGCCTAGATCTATTTTCCAGGTCATCCAGCTTTGTTTGTAAATGTGTATTTTGTTTCAGCAGAAACTCAATGTTGATTTCCTGTTCTTGTATTTTATTTTCCATGTCATTCACAGCTTCTTCTATGCCTGTCATCTGGATCTTCTGTTGTTGCAGGTCCATATGTAACAAGTCTATTTGTTTTGTAGTTTTTCTATGAAAGTGTCTATTTTAGTATCCATTTTATCCATCTTAGCAGTAAGTTGCTGGACTATAATTATCAGAGACTGAAGTTCTTTCTTGATGCTGGAGTCTTGAGAATTTGTCTTACTGGAACTCATTTCAGACTGATAAACTGACAGGAAAATTTCCAAAGTAATTTCTGAAAGGAATATTATTAAGATTTCCTTTCTTTTTTAGATATAGTTCAAGAACTATATAAAACAAACATATTTAGAAAGAAAATTACTTCAAGAATTAATTTTTTAAGTAATTAATTCCTGTCAATGTAATGAAATTGGTGGAGCTGAAGAAATCTGCTGCTATCCTGTGTTCATCCTTGGCCACGCCCCCGGGATTTGGATTTTCTGAGGTGCAGCATGTCCATTAATTCCGGGTTGGACATGGCTTTATACGTCAGGCACAGATCGCCTCTGAGCAGGCGGTATGCCACTGAGTAGAGCTGGACTTTCTTTAACCGGGCAGCATATGGCATCTGTTTGAGCCCTTTGATCCTCTTGGTGAGGTACTTTTGGAGACTTTCCAGTTGCTGCAGGTGTCTGGTAAGGTACATCCCAAAAGGGGCATTGTACTCAATTATGGGCCTGATGAGGGATGAGTAAAGAAGCACGATGACCTCCCCTGATCTAGATGTGAATCCCTTCATGATTAGGTGGGCTATATAAAATGATTTTCTAACCACTTTGGCCACGTGGTTGTCGAATGAGAGATTGCTATCAACTTGGGTCCCCAGGTCCCTAATTACTTCTTCCGTACTTAATGGATTACCATCTATGTGGTAATTTGTGGGCACTTTGTTTTGCGAAGGGATGACTATACACTTTTTGGCATTTAGCTTGAGGCCATGGCTCTGGCACCAGTTGTCTGTTTCTATGAGGCCCTTTTGGAGGATGCTTGTGTGGGCTGGAGAGTTGATTATGGCGCCAAGTTTGCAGTCATCTGCGAACTTGGTCAGCCACAGTCCTTCCGTGTTGGCCTGTACCTCCGAGAAATATATACCGAACAAGAGAGGTCCCAGGACTGAGCCTTGTGGGATGCCACTTGTAACTGGTTTGGAGTCTGACATGGCTCCAGCAATTCTAACCATGAGGGTTCTGTCCTTGAGCCAGTTTGCAACCCATCTAGTGACATAGGGGTTTATGTTTAAGATGGTGAGCTTATCTATAATGCCCGAGTGGGGTATTGTATCGAAGGCTTTTGCGAGGTCCAGGTAGGCTGTGTGGACCACCATCCCCTCGTCAATGGCCTTGGTGACTGTTTCAAAGAAATTGACCAGGTTTAAGAGGCAGGATCTGCCCTTAACAAAGCCGAACTGGGTAGGATCCAGTGTCTGTAGGTCCCCAATATCTTTATTTATGAGGTCCATGATGATCCTTTCCATAGCTTTGCAGACCAAGCTAGTCAGGCTTATGGTGCGATAGTTTCCAGGATCCGTTGAGGCACCACCTTTGTGGAGAGGGACCACTGTTGCTGTACGCCACTCTTTGGGTACATATCCTGCAGTAAGGCTGAGACTGAACAGTAGTTTTATGTTTGGGTTAAGTTCTTCTTGGAGTTCATGTAGGAAACAGCCCGGGACACCGTCTAGTCCCATTGATGCTGTGTTTTTTGCTTTGGAGAGGGCGGCTCTTACCTGAGCATCTGAGATGTCAGGGGGGCAGCACTCTGCTGGGATAGATATTTGCCCTTTTGGTGAGGAAGGGGGGGGAGTTTGCGCTGAACCTGTCAGCTAGGATGTTGGCAATGTCTGTGGGTTCAGTGTATTTTTTGTCATTTTGGACTAATTCTGAGCATATCTGGGAATTCCCACCCAGGTTTCTAACATAACTAAAGAAAGCCTTGGGATTATCCTTAGTGTCCTGTGCAATTTTTCTCTCGAAGCTGGCCTTAGACGATTTTATGAGTGCCCGTAGTTTTTTGCTAATACTGATCAGAGATGCCTTCCCTTTTTGGGATTTTTCTCTATCATGTAGTAGCTTCCTCCTTCTATTGTATAGTTTGTTTATGGCTGTGGTCCACCAGACAGGACGCCTGCCTTTGAAGGATTGGGTCTTGGTTTTGTTTGGGATTGCATGATCCATGCATTCCTGAAGGTGTTCATAGAATGCGTTTATAAAGGATTCTGTGGTCTGGGCCGCATTTTCCACAGGCTCGGGGGCTTTGAAGGATTCCACCTCGGTTTTGAGGAGTGTGAAATGTGCTTTAGAGAAGTTTTTCACTGTGGTTTTCTGGGCAGGGGCTGGGGTCGGGATGTGAATATCTAGTGAGATTAGTTTATGGTCTGATCTTACCAGTGAGGGATACACTTCTGGTCTGGAGCATAGAGTCCCCATGTTGGTGATGATCAGGTCCAGTATGTTTTCCCCTCTTGTGGGAGTGGTAACAAGCTGTTCCATAGCATTTGAGTTTATAAATTCTAGGAACCTTTGGGCTAGGGTGCTGGAGCTAGAGTAATGCTCCCAGTCTATGTTTGGGTAGTTGAAGTCGCCCAATATAATGGTATTTGGAGAGACCTTCATATTTTCCAGTATTCTCAGGAAGGCTGAGTGGGGTTCCTGGGTTTGGGGGGTGGTCTGTAGCAGGCTATAAACTGGAAGGCAGTTTTACCCACTGTTAGTTGCACATGGATAGTCTCTGATGCTTCGTGCTGTGCCACCAACCTGGAGGTGTGGGTATCTTTGACGAATATTGATACTCCCCCTCCTTTTATGGTTCGGTCCAAGTTTTGGGGCCGAAAAACATGGTATGAGGTATAACCTGGTAGTGCTGGGGTGCTCTCTGGAGCCTTGACCCAGGTTTCTGTTACTGCACAGATATCAATATTCTCCATGCTAAGGAGAGTTTTGAGTGTGTGCATCTTGATGTTTAGACTTCTGGCATTGAGTAGCATTACTCTTAGTTTCTTATCCCTTGTGATACCTATGGAGGTGGGTTTGTCTTTTAAGCCTTGCCTAAAAAAGGCACTATGGGGGTGGCAAGAGCCTTTGCCAATATCCAAAAGCCCAGTGGTGACAAGTGGTGGTGATATTGCCAACATCCTGGCAGATAGGTTCAGTGCTAACTTTACCCCCCCACCCACTAAAGGGCCCATATCTATACAGGAAGAATGCAGAGTCCCTGTAATCACAACTACGGAGGTAAAAGTTGCATTCTCTAAAGCCAAAAACACAGCATCCATGGGACCAGACAACATCCCAGGCTGCGTTTTACACGAACTTCAGAACGAACTGGCTCCCCACTTAAGCACCATGTTCAATAATAGCCTAGCATCAGGCTTTGTACCCACTGAATGGTGCACAGCAACAGTTATCCCACTCACACAGGGGGAGCCACTACTGATCCCGGGAACTATTGACCTATTAGCCTGACGAGCCTGGTCTGCAAGGCCATGAACATATCATCATGGAACTCATAAACAAAGACATTGGTAACCTCCAAACTCTGGATCCCACCCAGTTTGGGTTTGTGAAAGGCAGATCATGCCTCCTGAACCTGATCGACTTCTTTGAGGCAGTCACCAAAGCCGTAGATGAGGGTAAGGTGGTTCACACAGCCTATCTTGACCTCGCCAAGGCTTTCGACACCATCCCCCATTCTGCAATTATAGCTAAACTCACTAAACTAGGTATAAATCCCTACATCACAAGATGGGTTGCCAACTGGATCACTGACAGAACCCACACTGTAAAAGTTGCAGACTCCAAATCTGACCTCAAATCAGTGACAAGTGGAGTACCACAGGTTTTCATTCTGGGACCTCTCCTGTTTGGTATCTACTTCTCTGAAGTACAGTCTAACACAGAAGGCCTCTGGCTAATGAAGTTCACAGATGACTGCAAACTAGGAGCCATAGTCAAGTCCCCAAATGATGTGGACATCCTACAGAAGGGCCTCACTGAGACAGATGCCTGGTGTCAGAGCCATGGCCTCAAGCTCAATGCCAAAAAGTGCAGTGTCATCCCCTTTGGTAAAAACTCTATACCTATGAACTACCACATAGGCAGCAATCTACTTAACACCGAATGTTTGATAAGAGACCTTGGAACCCTGGTGGACAGTAGCCTCTCCTTTGATAGTCACATCATCACAGTAGTCAGGAAGTCCTTCTACGTGGTGCACCTCATCATAAAAGGGTTCTCATCCAGGAAAAAAGAGGTCATTGTTCCCCTCTACTTGACACTCATTAGACCTATTACAGAGTACAACACCCCTTTTGGAATGTACCTCACAAGACATCTACAGCAGCTGGAAAGGCCACAGAAGTACCTCACAAAGAGGATTACTGGCCTCAAACAAATGCCCTACACTGACCGCCTCAAAAAACACCAGCTTTACTCTGTAGCATATCGCCTACTCTGAGGTGATCTCTGCCTAACATATAAAGCTATGTCAAACCCAGAGCTGTTGGACATGCTACACCTAATGAAATCCCAATCCCTCCGAGCTACATGCTCTAGGGACCTAAACCTTGTCACCACAATAAACAGGACATGCTGGAGGGACAGATTCCTGTCCCAGAGACTTCCCATACTCTGGAACAGGCTACCCATCTATGTCAAGCAAAGTTCTTCATTAGCACTCTTCAAGAAAAATCTTGATGAGTGGATGGGAAATAAGAAATTCACCCCGGGGATTACTTCTGTGTCTCTGCTCAACAGTGGCACAGGAAAATAACTTTCTTGGGTGGCGTAAGCCAGGGAACCTTGTTGGCTAGGCTTACGTAGGCCCTTGGGCCAATAGTCTAGTACCTAGCTATGAACCTATGAACAAACCATGCTCAATCCAAAAAAGACCAAACTACTACTTTTTCCCCAAAAATCTCTCTCTCACGAGAAAGCAAAATTTAAACTCCTCTCTCTTGATAATACAACCATTGAAGTCACTTCTTATGGCAAATTATTAGGGGGGATAGTGGATGACAAGCTTACATTCGAACTACATATACAAAACTGTATAAGGAAAACTCATCAAAAACTAGGGATGCTTTAGAGAGCCAAAGACTTTCTCACAGACTCAACTAAAACTTCACTTGCCGCTACTTATCTCCTCCTTTAAGGCACTCCCATTCTTACTAACCTTCAGGATTCACAAAAATCCAAACTTGAACAATGCCATAACAAAGCTGTTACATTTGCAGCACATACCCCGTTCAGAACTCACCACTGTATAGCACTGAAAAGCCTAAATTGGTTAGAATTGCCTCATCAACTAACACACACACCACTTCTTACTACTTATAAAATTTTGCAGCATCCATTTGCCTGTCCAGCACTAAAAAAAATTCTATACAACTATGTTCCCCGTCGGTCATTGTAGTCCGGTGACCAAAAACTCCTGTCTGTCTACAAACCTAGCGAATCTGCTGGGCACTGTCTGTACTCGTACAAGGTTTATAAACCTGGAACTCCTTACCTGTATCCATCAGGTCAATATCCCCCTCCCATATTTCAAAACCACTCTGAAAGACTTCCTAGCTAAAATTTGGCCCTGTTCTTGCTCAAAACCAGCATAAACTAGGGTCTATATTACGTTATTGAATACTAACGTAATCGAAAATGTAATAGACGACCCGTAAATGTCGAAGTGCTAGAACCTCAAATGTTTCAACAGAGATCTCTGTACAGTGCAGAAATGAAGGCTCTCCATTGTCTGCACTGTAGTGCGATCTCGGAGTTGGTATATTTAAGTAGCGGGGGTGAGGGGTTCAGGGGAGGCTTGCACCCCTGCTTACAGTGTTTAAATGGTTTGTTTGGGAATTTTTTTTGTTTTTATTAAATGTTTGAAGTTTTAGCACTTCGACATTTACGGGTTGACTATTACGTTTTCGATTACGTTAGTATTCGATAACGTAATATAGACCCTATAAACTATATCCCGAAATGTGAACAAGTATCTTTTCGTTCCTTATACCTCCTTACTCTCCCTTCTTCACTTACTTCTTACTGCTATCAAATTATTTGCCTGACTTTCTCTCTAAATATACTATTAGCCTGTTTGTCCCTCACTTAATATTGCAATTCCTCTTTTTGTTAGAAACTTACCTTTAATTTCTCTACAAACTGTCTAAAATTTCTATAAGTATTAAATGACTGTCATATAACTGGTAGCGATTCATAACCAATGTCTTTATATTATCACTAATTTGTTATAATTATTTAAACTGCTGATGTTTTTGTTTTATTTTTGAAGATTGTAACACTATTGTTATTAAAATGTTTTGCAATAATTTGGAGCTTCCCCCCCCCCCCCGGTGTTCACTGAAAATGTGCTTCTGCCCAGTCAGACATTCCCAGTCATCAAATGTCAATAAATAAATAAATAAAAAAAAATGTTTATTAACCTAGAATGTCAACAACTAAATGCTTGCTTGTTTGTGAAACCAAAAGTGTTTAATCACTACAGGATGGGTATGATACAGAGTATTAAATATATCGGTCTGTATTTAATACATCTGGAGACTGTCAAGTGCTGTCTCAACATCCAGCACTGCACTGTGGGACTATGTGGAGGTGATACTGCCATAAGAGTGGCCAGGAATTCCTCTGTCTGTGTAAGAGGTCGTTTGGTTGATGGCCCAACTCCTGATACCCTCTGTTCCCATGCCAACGCTTCTGCTCTATCTGTGCCTTGCAACAGAGTATTTCACGGTCCTGACTACCCAAATCATTGGTGTAGCTGACAATTTCAGCAGCACGGACAGAGAAGAGCCTCCAACCATGTAGATGAAGGGCCTGTTGTACCACTTTATTCTGTGCATCTGTGAATAGTGGCTTGCAGGTGGCTGTGGACTGGTCAGCAGAAGCAGCAGGTTTTCTCTGTGTCCCTTGTTTTTAGGCATAGCTCTGCTGCTATGGAAATAGTGGTGTTAGTAGCATTGTTCCTGCATGGGCCTTACAAAACCTTACACATACTATCCTGTTTACCCAAATAATATGACATATTATGCCTGATAGATGTCAAAGTCCGCAATCTTTAAGCAAATGTCAGGTATGTGGGCATACTGAGCAAATATTCCCAACAAAATAAGCAGAAATGTGGAACTGAACACGAATGTGTGACCATTACCAGATCACTGTTACAAAGGCTATGGCTAATGACGTGTATGCAAAGCACACAACAATAAAATAGTACTGAGCAGTGCTCCACCAGATCCCTGTTACAAAGGCTATGGCTAATGACGTGTATGCAAAGCACACAACAATAAAATAGTACTGAGCAGTGCTCCACCAGATCACTGTTACAAAGGCTATGGCTAATGACGTGTATGCAAAGCACACAACAATAAAATAGTACTGAGCAGTGCTCCACCAGATCACTGTTACAAAGGATATGGCTAATGACGTGTATGCAAAGCACACAACAATAAAATAGTACTGAGCAGTGCTCCACCAGATCACTGTTACAAAGGATATGGCTAATGACGTGTATGCAAAGCACACAACAATAAAATAGTACTGAGCAGTGCTCCACCAGATCACTGTTACAAAGGATATGGCTAATGACGTGTATGCAAAGCACACAACAATAAAATAGTACTGAGCAGTGCTCCACCAGATCACTGTTACAAAGGATATGACGTGTATGCAAAGCACACAACAATAAAATAGTACTGAGCAGTGCTCCACCAGATCACTGTTACAAAGGATATGGCTAATGACGTGTATGCAAAGCACACAACAATAAAATAGTACTGAGCAGTGCTCCACCAGATCACTGTTACAAAGGATATGGCTAATGACGTGTATGCAAAGCACACAACAATAAAATAGTACTGAGCAGTGCTCCACCAGATCACTGTTACAAAGGCTATGGCTAATGACGTGTATGCAAAGCACACAACAATAAAATAGTACTGAGCAGTGCTCCACCAGATCACTGTTACAAAGGCTATGGCTAATGACGTGTATGCAAAGCACACAACAATAAAATAGTACTGAGCAGTGCTCCACCAGATCACTGTTACAAAGGCTATGGCTAATGACGTGTATGCAAAGCACACAACAATAAAATAGTACTGAGCAGTGCTCCACCAGATCACTGTTACAAAGGATATGGCTAATGACGTGTATGCAAAGCACACAACAATAAAATAGTACTGAGCAGTGCTCCACCAGATCACTGTTACAAAGGATATGGCTAATGACGTGTATGCAAAGCACACAACAATAAAATAGTACTGAGCAGTGCTCCACCAGATCACTGTTACAAAGGATATGGCTAATGACGTGTATGCAAAGCACACAACAATAAAATAGTACTGAGCAGTGCTCCACCAGATCACTGTTACAAAGGATATGGCTAATGACGTGTATGCAAAGCACACAACAATAAAATAGTACTGAGCAGTGCTCCACCAGATCACTGTTACAAAGGCTATGGCTAATGACGTGTATGCAAAGCACACAACAATAAAATAGTACTGAGCAGTGCTCCACCAGATCACTGTTACAAAGGCTATGGCTAATGACGTGTATGCAAAGCACACAACAATAAAATAGTACTGAGCAGTGCTCCACCAGATCACTGTTACAAAGGCTATGGCTAATGACGTGTATGCAAAGCACACAACAATAAAATAGTACTGAGCAGTGCTCCACCAGATCACTGTTACAAAGGATATGGCTAATGACGTGTATGCAAAGCACACAACAATAAAATAGTACTGAGCAGTGCTCCACCAGATCACTGTTACAAAGGCTATGGCTAATGACGTGTATGCAAAGCACACAACAATAAAATAGTACTGAGCAGTGCTCCACCAGATCACTGTTACAAAGGCTATGGCTAATGACGTGTATGCAAAGCACACAACAATAAAATAGTACTGAGCAGTGCTCCACCAGATCACTGTTACAAAGGATATGGCTAATGACGTGTATGCAAAGCACACAACAATAAAATAGTACTGAGCAGTGCTCCACCAGATCACTGTTACAAAGGATATGGCTAATGGCGTGTATGCAAAGCACACAACAATAAAATAGTACTGAGCAGTGCTCCACCAGATCACTGTTACAAAGGCTATGGCTAATGACGTGTATGCAAAGCACACAACAATAAAATAGTACTGAGCAGTGCTCCACCAGATCACTGTTACAAAGGCTATGGCTAATGACGTGTATGCAAAGCACACAACAATAAAATAGTACTGAGCAGTGCTCCACCAGATCACTGTTACAAAGGCTATGGCTAATGACGTGTATGCAAAGCACACAACAATAAAATAGTACTGAGCAGTGCTCCACCAGATCACTGTTACAAAGGATATGGCTAATGACGTGTATGCAAAGCACACAACAATAAAATAGTACTGAGCAGTGCTCCACCAGATCACTGTTACAAAGGCTATGGCTAATGACGTGTATGCAAAGCACACAACAATAAAATAGTACTGAGCAGTGCTCCACCAGATCACTGTTACAAAGGATATGGCTAATGGCGTGTATGCAAAGCACACAACAATAAAATAGTACTGAGCAGTGCTCCACCAGATCACTGTTACAAAGGATATGGCTAATGACGTGTATGCAAAGCACACAACAATAAAATAGTACTGAGCAGTGCTCCACCAGATCACTGTTACAAAGGATATGGCTAATGACGTGTATGCAAAGCACACAACAATAAAATAGTACTGAGCAGTGCTCCACCAGATCACTGTTACAAAGGATATGGCTAATGACGTGTATGCAAAGCACACAACAATAAAATAGTACTGAGCAGTGCTCCACCAGATCACTGTTACAAAGGATATGGCTAATGACGTGTATGCAAAGCACACAACAATAAAATAGTACTGAGCAGTGCTCCACCAGATCACTGTTACAAAGGATATGGCTAATGACGTGTATGCAAAGCACACAACAATAAAATAGTACTGAGCAGTGCTCCACCAGATCACTGTTACAAAGGATATGGCTAATGACGTGTATGCAAAGCACACAACAATAAAATAGTACTGAGCAGTGCTCCACCAGATCACTGTTACAAAGGCTATGGCTAATGACGTGTATGCAAAGCACACAACAATAAAATAGTACTGAGCAGTGCTCCACCAGATCACTGTTACAAAGGATATGGCTAATGACGTGTATGCAAAGCACACAACAATAAAATAGTACTGAGCAGTGCTCCACCAGATCACTGTTACAAAGGATATGGCTAATGACGTGTATGCAAAGCACACAACAATAAAATAGTACTGAGCAGTGCTCCACCAGATCACTGTTACAAAGGATATGGCTAATGACGTGTATGCAAAGCACACAACAATAAAATAGTACTGAGCAGTGCTCCACCAGATCACTGTTACAAAGGATATGGCTAATGACGTGTATGCAAAGCACACAACAATAAAATAGTACTGAGCAGTGCTCCACCAGATCACTGTTACAAAGGCTATGGCTAATGACGTGTATGCAAAGCACACAACAATAAAATAGTACTGAGCAGTGCTCCACCAGATCACTGTTACAAAGGATATGGCTAATGACGTGTATGCAAAGCACACAACAATAAAATAGTACTGAGCAGTGCTCCACCAGATCACTGTTACAAAGGATATGGCTAATGACGTGTATGCAAAGCACACAACAATAAAATAGTACTGAGCAGTGCTCCACCAGATCACTGTTACAAAGGATATGGCTAATGACGTGTATGCAAAGCACACAACAATAAAATAGTACTGAGCAGTGCTCCACCAGATCACTGTTACAAAGGCTATGGCTAATGACGTGTATGCAAAGCACACAACAATAAAATAGTACTGAGCAGTGCTCCACCAGATCACTGTTACAAAGGCTATATGGCTAATGACGTGTATGCAAAGCACACAACAATAAAATAGTACTGAGCAGTGCTCCACCAGATCACTGTTACAAAGGATATGGCTAATGACGTGTATGCAAAGCACACAACAATAAAATAGTACTGAGCAGTGCTCCACCAGATCACTGTTACAAAGGCTATGGCTAATGACGTGTATGCAAAGCACACAACAATAAAATAGTACTGAGCAGTGCTCCACCAGATCACTGTTACAAAGGATATGGCTAATGACGTGTATGCAAAGCACACAACAATAAAATAGTACTGAGCAGTGCTCCACCAGATCACTGTTACAAAGGATATGGCTAATGACGTGTATGCAAAGCACACAACAATAAAATAGTACTGAGCAGTGCTCCACCAGATCACTGTTACAAAGGCTATGGCTAATGACGTGTATGCAAAGCACACAACAATAAAATAGTACTGAGCAGTGCTCCACCAGATCACTGTTACAAAGGCTATGGCTAATGCCGTGTATGCAAAGCACACAACAATAAAATAGTACTGAGCAGTGCTCCACCAGATCACTGTTACAAAGGATATGGCTAATGACGTGTATGCAAAGCACACAACAATAAAATAGTACTGAGCAGTGCTCCACCAGATCACTGTTACAAAGGATATGGCTAATGACGTGTATGCAAAGCACACAACAATAAAATAGTACTGAGCAGTGCTCCACCAGATCACTGTTACAAAGGCTATGGCTAATGACGTGTATGCAAAGCACACAACAATAAAATAGTACTGAGCAGTGCTCCACCAGATCACTGTTACAAAGGCTATGGCTAATGACGTGTATGCAAAGCACACAACAATAAAATAGTACTGAGCAGTGCTCCACCAGATCACTGTTACAAAGGCTATGGCTAATGACGTGTATGCAAAGCACACAACAATAAAATAGTACTGAGCAGTGCTCCACCAGATCACTGTTACAAAGGCTATGGCTAATGACGTGTATGCAAAGCACACAACAATAAAATAGTACTGAGCAGTGCTCCACCAGATCACTGTTACAAAGGCTATGGCTAATGGCGTGTATGCAAAGCACACAACAATAAAATAGTACTGAGCAGTGCTCCACCAGATCACTGTTACAAAGGCTATGGCTAATGACGTGTATGCAAAGCACACAACAATAAAATAGTACTGAGCAGTGCTCCACCAGATCACTGTTACAAAGGCTATGGCTAATGACGTGTATGCAAAGCACACAACAATAAAATAGTACTGAGCAGTGCTCCACCAGATCACTGTTACAAAGGCTATGGCTAATGACGTGTATGCAAAGCACACAACAATAAAATAGTACTGAGCAGTGCTCCACCAGATCACTGTTACAAAGGCTATGGCTAATGACGTGTATGCAAAGCACACAACAATAAAATAGTACTGAGCAGTGCTCCACCAGATCACTGTTACAAAGGCTATGGCTAATGGCGTGTATGCAAAGCACACAACAATAAAATAGTACTGAGCAGTGCTCCACCAGATCACTGTTACAAAGGCTATGGCTAATGACGTGTATGCAAAGCACACAACAATAAAATAGTACTGAGCAGTGCTCCACCAGATCACTGTTACAAAGGCTATGGCTAATGACGTGTATGCAAAGCACACAACAATAAAATAGTACTGAGCAGTGCTCCACCAGATCACTGTTACAAAGGCTATGGCTAATGACGTGTATGCAAAGCACACAACAATAAAATAGTACTGAGCAGTGCTCCACCAGATCACTGTTACAAAGGCTATGGCTAATGACGTGTATGCAAAGCACACAACAATAAAATAGTACTGAGCAGTGCTCCACCAGATCACTGTTACATAGGCTATGGCTAATGTCGTGTATGCAAAGCACACAACAATAAAATAGTACTGAGCAGTGCTCCACCAGATCACTGTTACAAAGGATATGGCTAATGACGTGTATGCAAAGCACACAACAATAAAATAGTACTGAGCAGTGCTCCACCAGATCACTGTTACAAAGGCTATGGCTAATGACGTGTATGCAAAGCACACAACAATAAAATAGTACTGAGCAGTGCTCCACCAGATCACTGTTACAAAGGATATGGCTAATGGCGTGTATGCAAAGCACACAACAATAAAATAGTACTGAGCAGTGCTCCACCAGATCACTGTTACAAAGGCTATGGCTAATGGCGGGTATGCAAAGCACACAACAATAAAATAGTACTGAGCAGTGCTCCACCAGATCACTGTTACAAAGGATATGGCTAATGACGTGTATGCAAAGCACACAACAATAAAATAGTACTGAGCAGTGCTCCACCAGATCACTGTTACAAAGGCTATGGCTAATGACGTGTATGCAAAGCACACAACAATAAAATAGTACTGAGCAGTGCTCCACCAGATCACTGTTACAAAGGATATGGCTAATGACGTGTATGCAAAGCACACAACAATAAAATAGTACTGAGCAGTGCTCCACCAGATCACTGTTACAAAGGATATGGCTAATGACGTGTATGCAAAGCACACAACAATAAAATAGTACTGAGCAGTGCTCCACCAGATCACTGTTACAAAGGCTATGGCTAATGACGTGTATGCAAAGCACACAACAATAAAATAGTACTGAGCAGTGCTCCACCAGATCACTGTTACAAAGGATATGGCTAATGACGTGTATGCAAAGCACACAACAATAAAATAGTACTGAGCAGTGCTCCACCAGATCACTGTTACAAAGGCTATGGCTAATGACGTGTATGCAAAGCACACAACAATAAAATAGTACTGAGCAGTGCTCCACCAGATCACTGTTACAAAGGCTATGGCTAATGACGTGTATGCAAAGCACACAACAATAAAATAGTACTGAGCAGTGCTCCACCAGATCACTGTTACAAAGGCTATGGCTAATGACGTGTATGCAAAGCACACAACAATAAAATAGTACTGAGCAGTGCTCCACCAGATCACTGTTACAAAGGATATGGCTAATGACGTGTATGCAAAGCACACAACAATAAAATAGTACTGAGCAGTGCTCCACCAGATCACTGTTACAAAGGCTATGGCTAATGACGTGTATGCAAAGCACACAACAATAAAATAGTACTGAGCAGTGCTCCACCAGATCACTGTTACAAAGGCTATGGCTAATGACGTGTATGCAAAGCACACAACAATAAAATAGTACTGAGCAGTGCTCCACCAGATCACTGTTACAAAGGCTATGGCTAATGACGTGTATGCAAAGCACACAACAATAAAATAGTACTGAGCAGTGCTCCACCAGATCACTGTTACAAAGGCTATGGCTAATGGCGTGTATGCAAAGCACACAACAATAAAATAGTACTGAGCAGTGCTCCACCAGATCACTGTTACAAAGGCTATGGCTAATGACGTGTATGCAAAGCACACAACAATAAAATAGTACTGAGCAGTGCTCCACCAGATCACTGTTACAAAGGCTATGGCTAATGACGTGTATGCAAAGCACACAACAATAAAATAGTACTGAGCAGTGCTCCACCAGATCACTGTTACAAAGGCTATGGCTAATGACGTGTATGCAAAGCACACAACAATAAAATAGTACTGAGCAGTGCTCCACCAGATCACTGTTACAAAGGCTATGGCTAATGACGTGTATGCAAAGCACACAACAATAAAATAGTACTGAGCAGTGCTCCACCAGATCACTGTTACAAAGGCTATGGCTAATGACGTGTATGCAAAGCACACAACAATAAAATAGTACTGAGCAGTGCTCCACCAGATCACTGTTACAAAGGCTATGGCTAATGACGTGTATGCAAAGCACACAACAATAAAATAGTACTGAGCAGTGCTCCACCAGATCACTGTTACAAAGGCTATGGCTAATGACGTGTATGCAAAGCACACAACAATAAAATAGTACTGAGCAGTGCTCCACCAGATCACTGTTACAAAGGCTATGGCTAATGACGTGTATGCAAAGCACACAACAATAAAATAGTACTGAGCAGTGCTCCACCAGATCACTGTTACAAAGGCTATGGCTAATGACGTGTATGCAAAGCACACAACAATAAAATAGTACTGAGCAGTGCTCCACCAGATCACTGTTACAAAGGATATGGCTAATGACGTGTATGCAAAGCACACAACAATAAAATAGTACTGAGCAGTGCTCCACCAGATCACTGTTACAAAGGATATGGCTAATGACGTGTATGCAAAGCACACAACAATAAAATAGTACTGAGCAGTGCTCCACCAGATCACTGTTACAAAGGCTATGGCTAATGACGTGTATGCAAAGCACACAACAATAAAATAGTACTGAGCAGTGCTCCACCAGATCACTGTTACAAAGGCTATGGCTAATGACGTGTATGCAAAGCACACAACAATAAAATAGTACTGAGCAGTGCTCCACCAGATCACTGTTACAAAGGCTATGGCTAATGACGTGTATGCAAAGCACACAACAATAAAATAGTACTGAGCAGTGCTCCACCAGATCACTGTTACAAAGGATATGGCTATGGCTAATGACGTGTATGCAAAGCACACAACAATAAAATAGTACTGAGCAGTGCTCCACCAGATCACTGTTACAAAGGCTATGGCTAATGACGTGTATGCAAAGCACACAACAATAAAATAGTACTGAGCAGTGCTCCACCAGATCACTGTTACAAAGGCTATGGCTAATGACGTGTATGCAAAGCACACAACAATAAAATAGTACTGAGCAGTGCTCCACCAGATCACTGTTACAAAGGCTATGGCTAATGACGTGTATGCAAAGCACACAACAATAAAATAGTACTGAGCAGTGCTCCACCAGATCACTGTTACAAAGGCTATGGCTAATGACGTGTATGCAAAGCACACAACAATAAAATAGTACTGAGCAGTGCTCCACCAGATCACTGTTACAAAGGCTATGGCTAATGTCGTGTATGCAAAGCACACAGCAATAAAATAGTACTGAGCAGTGCTCCACCAGAGCAGTGTTACAAAGGCTATGGCTAATGGCGTGTATGCAAAGCACACAACAATAAAATAGTACTGAGCAGTGCTCCACCAGATCACTGTTACAAAGGCTATGGCTAATGACGTGTATGCAAAGCACACAACAATAAAATAGTACTGAGCAGTGCTCCACCAGATCACTGTTACAAAGGCTATGGCTAATGACGTGTATGCAAAGCACACAACAATAAAATAGTACTGAGCAGTGCTCCACCAGATCACTGTTACAAAGGATATGGCTAATGACGTGTATGCAAAGCACACAACAATAAAATAGTACTGAGCAGTGCTCCACCAGATCACTGTTACAAAGGCTATGGCTAATGACGTGTATGCAAAGCACACAACAATAAAATAGTACTGAGCAGTGCTCCACCAGATCACTGTTACAAAGGCTATGGCTAATGACGTGTATGCAAAGCACACAACAATAAAATAGTACTGAGCAGTGCTCCACCAGATCACTGTTACAAAGGCTATGGCTAATGACGTGTATGCAAAGCACACAACAATAAAATAGTACTGAGCAGTGCTCCACCAGATCACTGTTACAAAGGCTATGGCTAATGACGTGTATGCAAAGCACACAACAATAAAATAGTACTGAGCAGTGCTCCACCAGATCACTGTTACAAAGGCTATGGCTAATGACGTGTATGCAAAGCACACAACAATAAAATAGTACTGAGCAGTGCTCCACCAGATCACTGTTACAAAGGCTATGGCTAATGACGTGTATGCAAAGCACACAACAATAAAATAGTACTGAGCAGTGCTCCACCAGATCACTGTTACAAAGGCTATGGCTAATGACGTGTATGCAAAGCACACAACAATAAAATAGTACTGAGCAGTGCTCCACCAGATCACTGTTACAAAGGCTATGGCTAATGACGTGTATGCAAAGCACACAACAATAAAATAGTACTGAGCAGTGCTCCACCAGATCACTGTTACAAAGGCTATGGCTAATGACGTGTATGCAAAGCACACAACAATAAAATAGTACTGAGCAGTGCTCCACCAGATCACTGTTACAAAGGCTATGGCTAATGGCGTGTATGCAAAGCACACAACAATAAAATAGTACTGAGCAGTGCTCCACCAGATCACTGTTACAAAGGCTATGGCTAATGACGTGTATGCAAAGCACACAACAATAAAATAGTACTGAGCAGTGCTCCACCAGATCACTGTTACAAAGGCTATGGCTAATGACGTGTATGCAAAGCACACAACAATAAAATAGTACTGAGCAGTGCTCCACCAGATCACTGTTACAAAGGCTATGGCTAATGACGTGTATGCAAAGCACACAACAATAAAATAGTACTGAGCAGTGCTCCACCAGATCACTGTTACAAAGGCTATGGCTAATGGCGTGTATGCAAAGCACACAACAATAAAATAGTACTGAGCAGTGCTCCACCAGATCACTGTTACAAAGGCTATGGCTAATGACGTGTATGCAAAGCACACAACAATAAAATAGTACTGAGCAGTGCTCCACCAGATCACTGTTACAAAGGCTATGGCTAATGACGTGTATGCAAAGCACACAACAATAAAATAGTACTGAGCAGTGCTCCACCAGATCACTGTTACAAAGGCTATGGCTAATGACGTGTATGCAAAGCACACAACAATAAAATAGTACTGAGCAGTGCTCCACCAGATCACTGTTACAAAGGCTATGGCTAATGACGTGTATGCAAAGCACACAACAATAAAATAGTACTGAGCAGTGCTCCACCAGATCACTGTTACAAAGGCTATGGCTAATGACGTGTATGCAAAGCACACAACAATAAAATAGTACTGAGCAGTGCTCCACCAGATCACTGTTACAAAGGCTATGGCTAATGACGTGTATGCAAAGCACACAACAATAAAATAGTACTGAGCAGTGCTCCACCAGATCACTGTTACAAAGGCTATGGCTAATGACGTGTATGCAAAGCACACAACAATAAAATAGTACTGAGCAGTGCTCCACCAGATCACTGTTACAAAGGCTATGGCTAATGACGTGTATGCAAAGCACACAACAATAAAATAGTACTGAGCAGTGCTCCACCAGATCACTGTTACAAAGGCTATGGCTAATGACGTGTATGCAAAGCACACAACAATAAAATAGTACTGAGCAGTGCTCCACCAGATCACTGTTACAAAGGCTATGGCTAATGACGTGTATGCAAAGCACACAACAATAAAATAGTACTGAGCAGTGCTCCACCAGATCACTGTTACAAAGGCTATGGCTAATGACGTGTATGCAAAGCACACAACAATAAAATAGTACTGAGCAGTGCTCCACCAGATCACTGTTACAAAGGCTATGGCTAATGACGTGTATGCAAAGCACACAACAATAAAATAGTACTGAGCAGTGCTCCACCAGATCACTGTTACAAAGGCTATGGCTAATGACGTGTATGCAAAGCACACAACAATAAAATAGTACTGAGCAGTGCTCCACCAGATCACTGTTACAAAGGCTATGGCTAATGACGTGTATGCAAAGCACACAACAATAAAATAGTACTGAGCAGTGCTCCACCAGATCACTGTTACAAAGGCTATGGCTAATGACGTGTATGCAAAGCACACAACAATAAAATAGTACTGAGCAGTGCTCCACCAGATCACTGTTACAAAGGCTATGGCTAATGACGTGTATGCAAAGCACACAACAATAAAATAGTACTGAGCAGTGCTCCACCAGATCACTGTTACAAAGGCTATGGCTAATGACGTGTATGCAAAGCACACAACAATAAAATAGTACTGAGCAGTGCTCCACCAGATCACTGTTACAAAGGCTATGGCTAATGACGTGTATGCAAAGCACACAACAATAAAATAGTACTGAGCAGTGCTCCACCAGATCACTGTTACAAAGGCTATGGCTAATGACGTGTATGCAAAGCACACAACAATAAAATAGTACTGAGCAGTGCTCCACCAGATCACTGTTACAAAGGCTATGGCTAATGACGTGTATGCAAAGCACACAACAATAAAATAGTACTGAGCAGTGCTCCACCAGATCACTGTTACAAAGGCTATGGCTAATGACGTGTATGCAAAGCACACAACAATAAAATAGTACTGAGCAGTGCTCCACCAGATCACTGTTACAAAGGATATGGCTAATGACGTGTATGCAAAGCACACAACAATAAAATAGTACTGAGCAGTGCTCCACCAGATCACTGTTACAAAGGCTATGGCTAATGACGTGTATGCAAAGCACACAACAATAAAATAGTACTGAGCAGTGCTCCACCAGATCACTGTTACAAAGGATATGGCTAATGACGTGTATGCAAAGCACACAACAATAAAATAGTACTGAGCAGTGCTCCACCAGATCACTGTTACAAAGGCTATGGCTAATGACGTGTATGCAAAGCACACAACAATAAAATAGTACTGAGCAGTGCTCCACCAGATCACTGTTACAAAGGATATGGCTAATGGCGTGTATGCAAAGCACACAACAATAAAATAGTACTGAGCAGTGCTCCACCAGATCACTGTTACAAAGGCTATGGCTAATGACGTGTATGCAAAGCACACAACAATAAAATAGTACTGAGCAGTGCTCCACCAGATCACTGTTACAAAGGCTATGGCTAATGACGTGTATGCAAAGCACACAACAATAAAATAGTACTGAGCAGTGCTCCACCAGATCACTGTTACAAAGGCTATGGCTAATGACGTGTATGCAAAGCACACAACAATAAAATAGTACTGAGCAGTGCTCCACCAGATCACTGTTACAAAGGCTATGGCTAATGACGTGTATGCAAAGCACACAACAATAAAATAGTACTGAGCAGTGCTCCACCAGATCACTGTTACAAAGGCTATGGCTAATGGCGTGTATGCAAAGCACACAACAATAAAATAGTACTGAGCAGTGCTCCACCAGATCACTGTTACAAAGGCTATGGCTAATGACGTGTATGCAAAGCACACAACAATAAAATAGTACTGAGCAGTGCTCCACCAGATCACTGTTACAAAGGCTATGGCTAATGACGTGTATGCAAAGCACACAACAATAAAATAGTACTGAGCAGTGCTCCACCAGATCACTGTTACAAAGGATATGGCTAATGACGTGTATGCAAAGCACACAACAATAAAATAGTACTGAGCAGTGCTCCACCAGATCACTGTTACAAAGGCTATGGCTAATGGCGTGTATGCAAAGCACACAACAATAAAATAGTACTGAGCAGTGCTCCACCAGATCACTGTTACAAAGGCTATGGCTAATGGCGTGTATGCAAAGCACACAACAATAAAATAGTACTGAGCAGTGCTCCACCAGATCACTGTTACAAAGGCTATGGCTAATGACGTGTATGCAAAGCACACAACAATAAAATAGTACTGAGCAGTGCTCCACCAGATCACTGTTACAAAGGCTATGGCTAATGACGTGTATGCAAAGCACACAACAATAAAATAGTACTGAGCAGTGCTCCACCAGATCACTGTTACAAAGGCTATGGCTAATGACGTGTATGCAAAGCACACAACAATAAAATAGTACTGAGCAGTGCTCCACCAGATCACTGTTACAAAGGCTATGGCTAATGACGTGTATGCAAAGCACACAACAATAAAATAGTACTGAGCAGTGCTCCACCAGATCACTGTTACAAAGGCTATGGCTAATGGCGTGTATGCAAAGCACACAACAATAAAATAGTACTGGGCAGTGCTCCACCAGATCACTGTTACAAAGGCTATGGCTAATGGCGTGTATGCAAAGCACACAACAATAAAATAGTACTGAGCAGTGCTCCACCAGATCACTGTTACAAAGGCTATGGCTAATGACGTGTATGCAAAGCACACAACAATAAAATAGTACTGAGCAGTGCTCCACCAGATCACTGTTACAAAGGCTATGGCTAATGACGTGTATGCAAAGCACACAACAATAAAATAGTACTGAGCAGTGCTCCACCAGATCACTGTTACAAAGGATATGGCTAATGACGTGTATGCAAAGCACACAACAATAAAATAGTACTGAGCAGTGCTCCACCAGATCACTGTTACAAAGGCTATGGCTAATGACGTGTATGCAAAGCACACAACAATAAAATAGTACTGAGCAGTGCTCCACCAGATCACTGTTACAAAGGATATGGCTAATGACGTGTATGCAAAGCACACAACAATAAAATAGTACTGAGCAGTGCTCCACCAGATCACTGTTACAAAGGCTATGGCTAATGGCGTGTATGCAAAGCACACAACAATAAAATAGTACTGAGCAGTGCTCCACCAGATCACTGTTACAAAGGCTATGGCTAATGACGTGTATGCAAAGCACACAACAATAAAATAGTACTGAGCAGTGCTCCACCAGATCACTGTTACAAAGGATATGGCTAATGACGTGTATGCAAAGCACACAACAATAAAATAGTACTGAGCAGTGCTCCACCAGATCACTGTTACAAAGGCTATGGCTAATGACGTGTATGCAAAGCACACAACAATAAAATAGTACTGAGCAGTGCTCCACCAGATCACTGTTACAAAGGCTATGGCTAATGACGTGTATGCAAAGCACACAACAATAAAATAGTACTGAGCAGTGCTCCACCAGATCACTGTTACAAAGGCTATGGCTAATGGCGTGTATGCAAAGCACACAACAATAAAATAGTACTGAGCAGTGCTCCACCAGATCACTGTTACAAAGGCTATGGCTAATGGCGTGTATGCAAAGCACACAACAATAAAATAGTACTGAGCAGTGCTCCACCAGATCACTGTTACAAAGGCTATGGCTAATGACGTGTATGCAAAGCACACAACAATAAAATAGTACTGAGCAGTGCTCCACCAGATCACTGTTACATAGGCTATGGCTAATGGCGTGTATGCAAAGCACACAACAATAAAATAGTACTGAGCAGTGCTCCACCAGATCACTGTTACAAAGGATATGGCTAATGACGTGTATGCAAAGCACACAACAATAAAATAGTACTGAGCAGTGCTCCACCAGATCACTGTTACAAAGGCTATGGCTAATGTCGTGTATGCAAAGCACACAACAATAAAATAGTACTGAGCAGTGCTCCACCAGATCACTGTTACAAAGGCTATGGCTAATGACGTGTATGCAAAGCACACAACAATAAAATAGTACTGAGCAGTGCTCCACCAGATCACTGTTACAAAGGCTATGGCTAATGACGTGTATGCAAAGCACACAACAATAAAATAGTACTGAGCAGTGCTCCACCAGATCACTGTTACAAAGGCTATGTCTAATGACGTGTATGCAAAGCACACAACAATAAAATAGTACTGAGCAGTGCTCCACCAGATCACTGTTACAAAGGCTATGGCTAATAACGAGTATGCAAAGCACACAACAATAAAATAGTACTGAGCAGTGCTCCACCAGATCACTGTTACATAGGCTATGGCTAATGACGTGTATGCAAAGCACACAACAATAAAATAGTACTGAGCAGTGCTCCACCAGATCACTGTTACAAAGGCTATGGCTAATGACGTGTATGCAAAGCACACAACAATAAAATAGTACTGAGCAGTGCTCCACCAGATCCCTGTTACAAAGGCTATGGCTAATGACGTGTATGCAAAGCACACAACAATAAAATAGTACAGAGCAGTGCTCCACCAGATCACTGTTACAAAGGCTATGGCTAATGGCGTGTATGCAAAGCACACAACAATAAAATAGTACTGAGCAGTGCTCCACCAGATCACTGTTACAAAGGATATGGCTAATGACGTGTATGCAAAGCACACAACAATAAAATAGTACTGAGCAGTGCTCCACCAGATCACTGTTACAAAGGCTATGGCTAATGGCGTGTATGCAAAGCACACAACAATAAAATAGTACTGAGCAGTGCTCCACCAGATCACTGTTACAAAGGCTATGGCTAATGACGTGTATGCAAAGCACACAACAATAAAATAGTACTGAGCAGTGCTCCACCAGATCACTGTTACAAAGGCTATGGCTAATGGCGTGTATGCAAAGCACACAACAATAAAATAGTACTGAGCAGTGCTCCACCAGATCACTGTTACAAAGGCTATGGCTAATGGCGTGTATGCAAAGCACACAACAATAAAATAGTACTGAGCAGTGCTCCACCAGATCACTGTTACAAAGGCTATGGCTAATGGCGTGTATGCAAAGCACACAACAATAAAATAGTACTGACCAGTGCTCCACCAGATCACTGTTACAAAGGCTATGGCTAATGACGTGTATGCAAAGCACACAACAATAAAATAGTACTGAGCAGTGCTCCACCAGATCACTGTTACAAAGGCTATGGCTAATGGCGTGTATGCAAAGCACACAACAATAAAATAGTACTGAGCAGTGCTCCACCAGATCACTGTTACAAAGGCTATGGCTAATGGCGTGTATGCAAAGCACACAACAATAAAATAGTACTGAGCAGTGCTCCACCAGATCACTGTTACAAAGGATATGGCTAATGACGTGTATGCAAAGCACACAACAATAAAATAGTACTGAGCAGTGCTCCACCAGATCACTGTTACAAAGGATATGGCTAATGACGTGTATGCAAAGCACACAACAATAAAA
Organism: Protopterus annectens; assembly: GCF_019279795.1. Classification (NCBI taxonomy): domain Eukaryota; kingdom Metazoa; phylum Chordata; order Ceratodontiformes; family Protopteridae; genus Protopterus; species Protopterus annectens. The sequence goes on along the minus strand of NC_056732.1, from coordinate 22,315,512 downwards.
TAGTACTGAGCAGTGCTCCACCAGATCACTGTTACAAAGGCTATGGCTAATGACGTGTATGCAAAGCACACAACAATAAAATAGTACTGAGCAGTGCTCCACCAGATCACTGTTACAAAGGCTATGGCTAATGACGTGTATGCAAAGCACACAACAATAAAATAGTACTGAGCAGTGCTCCACCAGATCACTGTTACAAAGGCTATGGCTAATGGCGTGTATGCAAAGCACACAACAATAAAATAGTACTGAGCAGTGCTCCACCAGATCACTGTTACAAAGGATATGGCTATGGCTAATGACGTGTATGCAAAGCACACAACAATAAAATAGTACTGAGCAGTGCTCCACCAGATCACTGTTACAAAGGCTGTGGCTAATGTCGTGTATGCAAAGCACACAACAATAAAATAGTACTGAGCAGTGCTCCACCAGATCACTGTTACAAAGGCTATGGCTAATGACGTGTATGCAAAGCACACAACAATAAAATAGTACTGAGCAGTGCTCCACCAGATCACTGTTACAAAGGCTATGGCTAATGACGTGTATGCAAAGCACACAACAATAAAATAGTACTGAGCAGTGCTCCACCAGATCACTGTTACAAAGGATATGGCTAATGACGTGTATGCAAAGCACACAACAATAAAATAGTACTGAGCAGTGCTCCACCAGATCACTGTTACAAAGGCTATGGCTAATGGCGTGTATGCAAAGCACACAACAATAAAATAGTACTGAGCAGTGCTCCACCAGATCACTGTTACAAAGGCTATGGCTAATGGCGTGTATGCAAAGCACACAACAATAAAATAGTACTGAGCAGTGCTCCACCAGATCACTGTTACAAAGGATATGGCTAATGGCGTGTATGCAAAGCACACAACAATAAAATAGTACTGAGCAGTGATCCACCAGATCACTGTTACAAAGTATATGGCTAATGGCGTGTATGCAAAGCACACAACAAAAAAATAGTACTGAGCAGTGCTCCACCAGATCACTGTTACAAAGGCTATGGCTAATGGCGTGTATGCAAAGCACACAACAATAAAATAGTACTGAGCAGTGCTCCACCAGATCACTGTTACAAAGGATATGGCTAATGGCGTGTATGCAAAGCACACAACAATAAAATAGTACTGAGCAGTGCTCCACCAGATCACTGTTACAAAGGATATGGCTAATGGCGTGTATGCAAAGCACACAACAATAAAATAGTACTGAGCAGTGCTCCACCAGATCACTGTTACAAAGGCTATGGCTAATGGCGTGTATGCAAAGCGCACACAACAATAAAATAGTACTGAGCAGTGCTCCACCAGATCACTGTTACAAAGGCTATGGCTAATGGCGTGTATGCAAAGCACACAACAATAAAATAGTACTGAGCAGTGCTCCACCAGATCACTGTTACAAAGGCTATGGCTAATGGCGTGTATGCAAAGCACACAACAATAAAATAGTACTGAGCAGTGCTCCACCAGATCACTGTTACAAAGGCTATGGCTAATGACGTGTATGCAAAGCACACAACAATAAAATAGTACTGAGCAGTGCTCCACCAGATCACTGTTACAAAGGCTATGGCTAATGGCGTGTATGCAAAGCACACAACAATAAAATAGTACTGAGCAGTGCTCCACCAGATCACTGTTACAAAGGCTATGGCTAATGACGTGTATGCAAAGCACACAACAATAAAATAGTACTGAGCAGTGCTCCACCAGATCACTGTTACAAAGGCTATGGCTAATGACGTGTATGCAAAGCACACAACAATAAAATAGTACTGAGCAGTGCTCCACCAGATCACTGTTACAAAGGCTATGGCTAATGACGTGTATGCAAAGCACACAACAATAAAATAGTACTGAGCAGTGCTCCACCAGATCACTGTTACAAAGGCTATGGCTAATGGCGTGTATGCAAAGCACACAACAATAAAATAGTACTGAGCAGTGCTCCACCAGATCACTGTTACAAAGGATATGGCTAATGACGTGTATGCAAAGCACACAACAATAAAATAGTACTGAGCAGTGCTCCACCAGATCACTGTTACAAAGGCTATGGCTAATGACGTGTATGCAAAGCACACAACAATAAAATAGTACTGAGCAGTGCTCCACCAGATCACTGTTACAAAGGATATGGCTAATGACGTGTATGCAAAGCACACAACAATAAAATAGTACTGAGCAGTGCTCCACCAGATCACTGTTACAAAGGATATGGCTAATGACGTGTATGCAAAGCACACAACAATAAAATAGTACTGAGCAGTGCTCCACCAGATCACTGTTACAAAGGCTATGGCTAATGACGTGTATGCAAAGCACACAACAATAAAATAGTACTGAGCAGTGCTCCACCAGATCACTGTTACAAAGGCTATGGCTAATGACGTGTATGCAAAGCACACAACAATAAAATAGTACTGAGCAGTGCTCCACCAGATCACTGTTACAAAGGATATGGCTAATGACGTGTATGCAAAGCACACAACAATAAAATAGTACTGAGCAGTGCTCCACCAGATCACTGTTACAAAGGATATGGCTAATGACGTGTATGCAAAGCACACAACAATAAAATAGTACTGAGCAGTGCTCCACCAGATCACTGTTACAAAGGATATGGCTAATGACGTGTATGCAAAGCACACAACAATAAAATAGTACTGAGCAGTGCTCCACCAGATCACTGTTACAAAGGCTATGGCTAATGACGTGTATGCAAAGCACACAACAATAAAATAGTACTGAGCAGTGCTCCACCAGATCACTGTTACAAAGGCTATGGCTAATGACGTGTATGCAAAGCACACAACAATAAAATAGTACTGAGCAGTGCTCCACCAGATCACTGTTACAAAGGCTATGGCTAATGACGTGTATGCAAAGCACACAACAATAAAATAGTACTGAGCAGTGCTCCACCAGATCACTGTTACAAAGGATATGGCTAATGACGTGTATGCAAAGCACACAACAATAAAATAGTACTGAGCAGTGCTCCACCAGATCACTGTTACAAAGGATATGGCTAATGACGTGTATGCAAAGCACACAACAATAAAATAGTACTGAGCAGTGCTCCACCAGATCACTGTTACAAAGGCTATGGCTAATGACGTGTATGCAAAGCACACAACAATAAAATAGTACTGAGCAGTGCTCCACCAGATCACTGTTACAAAGGCTATGGCTAATGACGTGTATGCAAAGCACACAACAATAAAATAGTACTGAGCAGTGCTCCACCAGATCACTGTTACAAAGGATATGGCTAATGACGTGTATGCAAAGCACACAACAATAAAATAGTACTGAGCAGTGCTCCACCAGATCACTGTTACAAAGGATATGGCTAATGACGTGTATGCAAAGCACACAACAATAAAATAGTACTGAGCAGTGCTCCACCAGATCACTGTTACAAAGGCTATGGCTAATGACGTGTATGCAAAGCACACAACAATAAAATAGTACTGAGCAGTGCTCCACCAGATCACTGTTACAAAGGCTATGGCTAATGACGTGTATGCAAAGCACACAACAATAAAATAGTACTGAGCAGTGCTCCACCAGATCACTGTTACAAAGGATATGGCTAATGACGTGTATGCAAAGCACACAACAATAAAATAGTACTGAGCAGTGCTCCACCAGATCACTGTTACAAAGGATATGGCTAATGACGTGTATGCAAAGCACACAACAATAAAATAGTACTGAGCAGTGCTCCACCAGATCACTGTTACAAAGGCTATGGCTAATGGCGTGTATGCAAAGCATACAACAATAAAATAGTACTGAGCAGTGGTCCACCGGATCACTGTCACAAAGGATATGGCTAATGACGTGTATGCAAAGCACACAACAATAAAATAGTACTGAGCAGTGCTCCACCAGGTCACTGTTACAAAGGATATGGCTAATGACGTGTATGCAAAGCACACAACAATAAAATAGTACTGAGCAGTGCTCCACCAGATCACTGTTACAAAGGCTATGGCTAATGACGTGTATGCAAAGCACACAACAATAAAATAGTACTGAGCAGTGCTCCACCAGATCACTGTTACAAAGGATATGGCTAATGACGTGTATGCAAAGCACACAACAATAAAATAGTACTGAGCAGTGCTCCACCAGATCACTGTTACAAAGGATATGGCTAATGACGTGTATGCAAAGCACACAACAATAAAATAGTACTGAGCAGTGCTCCACCAGATCCCTGTTACAAAGGCTATGGCTAATGACGTGTATGCAAAGCACACAACAATAAAATAGTACTGAGCAGTGCTCCACCAGATCACTGTTACAAACGTTATGGCTAATGACGTGTATGCAAAGCACACAACAATAAAATAGTACTGAGCAGTGCTCCACCAGATCACTGTTACAAAGGCTATGGCTAATGACGTGTATGCAAAGCACACAACAATAAAATAGTACTGAGCAGTGCTCCACCAGATCACTGTTACAAAGGCTGTGGCTAATGACGTGTATGCAAAGCACACAACAATAAAATAGTACTGAGCAGTGCTCCACCAGATCACTGTTACAAAGGATATGGCTAATGACGTGTATGCAAAGCACACAACAATAAAATAGTACTGAGCAGTGCTCCACCAGATCACTGTTACAAAGGCTATGGCTAATGACGTGTATGCAAAGCACACAACAATAAAATAGTACTGAGCAGTGCTCCACCAGATCACTGTTACAAAGGCTATGGCTAATGACGTGTATGCAAAGCACACAACAATAAAATAGTACTGAGCAGTGCTACACCAGATCACTGTTACAAAGGCTATGTCTAATGACGTGTATGCAAAGCACACAACAATAAAATAGTACTGAGCAGTGCTCCACCAGATCACTGTTACAAAGGCTATGGCTAATGACGTGTATGCAAAGCACACAAAAATAAAATAGTATTGAGCCGTGCTCCTGACAATGAGCTCAGAGGTCTGCCCCTTAACTTTCCTGACAATACTACTGGCCACTGCATTTAGTGCACACTTTTGGCCAACACATTTAAAGGTGCCAACAAAGTGGCATCCCCTGTAGGTATCAGAGAAAGAGAATTCAAAAGAAACTGTTGTACAAAGGATGGATGTGTAAGAAGTAGCACTTACCTTATATAAGTGAGCATCTCACTTAGAAGGAAAGATTTCAACAAAAGCACCATGAGAATTCAAAAGAAACTGTTGTACAAAGGATGGATTTGTAAGAAGTAGCACTTACCTTATATAAGTGAGCATCTCACTTAGAAGGAAAGATTTCAACAAAAGCACCATGAGCAGGAATCAAACTCCTGTGCTGTTGTTTTCTTCCTTGCAATGAGGCTCTGGGCTTCTTGCCACATGTTTATAATGTAAATTCACTCCTATGAGTGCTACAAGTAACCTGTTTTCTCTCTATAGCTAAATTACATTACCTATTTTAACTTGTTGTTATTTGCCAATGTGCTAAATACAGTCTTACTCTGTATCTAAACAACTGTTTTATTACTATGTACAAAAAAAACAAAACAGCAGAGGAAAACAGATCCAATAAAACAACTTTTAATAAAACAAAAAGAAATGTAAGAGCTTTCATATAGATGCAAAATACTTCATCAGACAAATTGAAAAAACAATCCCTCAGATTCACTATGCCCTGCACGGCATGCAGGATCAGTGCAGGAGCTCTAGCAGGCAACATATATGCCATGGGATCCAGGAACAACCTGCAGGGGCGTGCATGAGAGCTCCTACACTAATCCTGCATGGACGAAGTCCTTGTATGCAGATCACCCCATTTACAGGTGAAATCCATGCAAATGAGGTGATTTTGCGATCCAGAGACTTGCAACCATCCGTGCAGGAATAGTGCAATCAGCAGAAATGTACTCGGTTAGTAACTGACTACATTTCTGCAAAATCAAAAACGGAGATGTGACAGCCCCAAATAAAGGTTGCATATCATTGTGGAAGCATGCCAATGGCCAAGTATAAGGCCATTGACATTGCAAACAAATAAAAAAATAAAAAAATCAACTCTTATTTTATCACCGATACTTCCATGGTGGTGCAGTGGTAGCGTTGTTGCCTCACAGCAAGAGGTTCTCCTGTTCGATTCTCGGCTGGAGTACATTCTGTGTGGAGTCTGCATGTCTTCCCCGTGGTCAAGTGGCATTTGAAAGACATGGGTGAATGGGCATGCCTTCATTGAAGGTTGGATGTTGGGCTGGCAACTCGGCACCATAAAAATCTACTGCCAATCATTAGTTGACCAGAGTTCCACTATGGCGACCCCTAACCAGGAGAAGCCAAAAAGACAAACAACATTTTTTTATCGCCGATCTCGGCTATTTAAGTATAGGGCAGCGGCGCACAAATGGAATTGGCGGGGGGTAATAAAATAAACCTAAAATAAGCATTCTAACTAAAATCAGTATTCTGCCATGCAAGTCAATGGCAGGCATAAGACAACCTGGCCAGTGAGTAATGGTTGCTAAGGGAGGAGGTTCAGTGTGGGAAATGTAACTATGCATTAGCAGGCAATCCTATGCAAATCTGGGGAAGGATCGTGAATCACAGTTTTCCCCAGCATGCGAGTCAGGTCCCAAAAGTGTAAGGTTAGGAATAGCTTGATGCAAACCTAGGAGTTAGGTTACATCATGGGGGTGTCAGGCATACTGTAAGCGGTTTGTAGCCCTGTGGCTTGGGTTTGCTCCTAGCTTAGCACAGCTAAGCTGGGGGGGTGTCTAAACCTGCTTAGCACTCTTTACAAAGTCTAAGTGGGTATGTGTGCCATGCACCATGATTTACAGGAAGAAAAAAGAGGTGAAACCTGGAAATAGCAGCAGTGTGCACATTTGAGCACTCTGTTTGTGGAGGTGCACACACGGGCTTAAACAGAAAGGCAATGGGAAGGGAAACCAGCAGTAGGAAGGTAATCAAGGAGAACTAGCATAGCTGGCCGGTGAAATGTATCAGAACCAGCCAATTACACAGGCAGCAGCCCAGCCCAGCCCAGAACACTATTATAATCTAAGCAAAACACCTTCCCCTCTGGATTTCCCACAACCTACACCACCGGTGCAAACAAGTAGGGAACTTTTAACACTTACAACAGCAAAATGATAGGGGCTGCAATAGCTATCATACAACTTGTGGAAGAGGCTGAGGGTGGTGAGGATGTGAATGCTGCCGACCAACCCACAGTGAGGAGATGGATAAGATTGTACAGACCCAGGGTAACCTACCAGTGGCTACATGAGCTGGAGATAGTGGAGTGCTATAGGGTGGACAGGGACCTCCTACAGTAAATTGTTGAGCTGTGCCGGTCACATCTGACACACAGAACTAACAGAGGGGAGCCCATCCCGGTGGATACCAAGGTATGTGTAGGCCTAAGAATACTAGCTACAGGTACCTTCCAAAGGCCAACTGGGGATATGATGGGGATTTCACAGGCATCAGCATCCAGGATACTCCACCAGTTCCTGGATGCCATGTCAGTACATGTCGGTGAGCATGTATATTTCCCCAACACCCGTGAGGCATTGGCCAGCAATATGCATCTCTTCTACCAAATAACGGATTATCCTGAAGTAATGGGTGCAATAGACTGCACGCACATATACATCAAAGCACCACCCGGTGAGCAGGGTAGGGTCTACATCAACCGCAAGGGCTTCCCCTCCATCAACTGCCAGGTCATGTGTGATGCCCAGGGTATAATAATGAATGTGTGTGCTGGCTGCCCTAGAAGCTATCATGATTCCCACATCTGGCATCTGACACAGCTGTTACCAGAGATTTGCCAATGGGGACATCCCATACGGTCAACTAGTGGGGGATGCTGGATATGCACTGGAGCTGTGGCTGATGACACCCATCAGAAATGCACACACACCCGAACAAGAACTCCATAATGAGGCACACGCACAAACAAGAATCATAATAGTGCATGTGTTTGGGATGCTCAAGTCATGGTTCTGGTGCCTGGACACATCCGGTGGAGCCTTGCAGTACTCACCAGCTACATGTATCCAAATTGTCCTTGTATGTGCCATGATACACAATATGACCCTGCGGAAACAGCTGCAGCAGGAACAGTATGAGGCAGGGCCACACAGCCCTCCACCAATGCCAAGGCCTTCACAGGCACAGAGTAACTCAGAGGAGGAACAACCTGAGCCTGCCCCAGTAGGCAGAAGGAGGCATGCCCAGTATGCCCTGGCCTTGGCAAAGAGGCAATGCATAGCACATACACTGACACAGGAGGGACCCAGGGAATGACACCTCTCTGTCTGACTCTCACATAGAGTAAAAGGAATGCCAAACATTACACTACCTGTGCCAAACCATGTGTAGGGAGTGTACTATGTGCATCTGACATAGGCAGCCCTGCAGAAGCACCCACAATACTGGGACACCCAGAAGGTAAGTGACTCACACGTGCCATTTGGGGGGGGGGGGTCACATACCCAACAACAGTCACAGCCAGCAGGACAGGTGTAGACAAACACAAACAAAGGCTGTGCTATGGCCTAAGAATGAAGCCTATGGGTAACCTCCCCCCCCAGGCGTACACAGACAGTCTACAGCAGGTCAGGCAGTGGGATGTCAATTCTGAAGGCCAGGAAGTCAGTAACTAATATGTAGGTAAGTAAAAGCTAAGATCTGTAGTACACTAGTATGCCTCTAGCCAGCACGATAGGTAAGACTACAGACTGAAATGGAGTACCCAACATACCAGTACAGTCCTAGCAAATGTATACAAGTATCAGGTGTGCTCCCCTCATCCTACATAGTACTATAGTAACAGTCAGGTGTGCCCCCCAATCCTGTGTAGAAACATACAAATAGTCAGTTGTGCCCCCCTAACCTACGTAGACATATAGTAACAGTCAGGAAACCCCCCAATCCTGTGTAGAAACATAGAAATAGTCAGGTATGCCCCCCATCCTATGTAGAAATATAGTAACAGTCAGGTGTGTCCCCCCAATCTTGTGTAGAAACATAGAAATAGTCAGGTGTACCCCCATCCTACGTAGAAATATAGTAACAGTCAGGTGTGTCCCCCAAATCCTGTGTAGAAACATAGAAATAGCCAGGTGTGCCCCTCCATCCTACATAGAAATATAGTAAAATTCAGGTGTGCCCCCCCAATCCTGTGTAGAAACATAGAAATAGTCAGGTGTGCCCCACCATCCTACATAGACAAATAGTAACAGTCAGGTGTGTCCCTCCAATCCTGTGTTGAAATGTAGAAATAGTCAGGTGTGCCCCCCCCATCCTACGTAGAAATATAGTAACAGTCAGGTGTGCCCCCCCCCAATCCTGTGTAGAAATGTAGAAATAGTCAGGTGTGCCCCCCCATCCTATGCAGAAATGTAGTAACAGTCCATGTCAAATAATCGATGGATACCCTGCAGAGACAGCATGCTACCCGTAGGTGTACAACACAAAGGTCAGCAATGCAGTACAAACAACCTGGACCCGATCCACACATGCAATACAGATGGCCATAGTTGGCATGCCCACACACAGAGTAATGAAGGCAATGTCATTCAACAACATACTGAAAGGTCATACTGGGCATGCTCACACACACAAACACATGAAGGCCATGTCTGCAAACACCAGTGGACCAGCCATATCTAGCAGCCACAGATGTTAGTGCAGACACTCCTCAGTATGTACCACACATGCTTTGCACGCACAGTGCATAGGAGTACAGGCATATATGTAAGGACAACACACTATAATAAGCCAAAGGTAGACATACATAGATGTGTGGAAGAGGGTGACTGTGACAAGGAGCCATCCAAGGCTCTCTCACCCAGCACACAGCCAAAGGCCAACATCCACATGAGGGTGTGATGTCACACACTGCAGATACTAGCCACCGGTATCTATCAGCATTACAGAATATGTGGTGCACGTGCCAGCTGTGCAACATGACTGTTCAAGGAAGTAGTCATCTTGCAGCTGTATACACGGACCTGTGGAATATGACCCAGGTTGTGCCCGCATGTGGCGTGTCAACCCCGAGATGAATGGGTTATGGCCCATGCACACACACTGCCCTCCCCATAGCCCCACTATGACAAGCTTGCTGAGGTCATCTACTGTGAAATACACCATAGGTGCATTGTAATCTAGTAATCTCTGTGATGCATCCCATAACCGTGCACTGCTGTAGTGTGATAAACTAGTTTAATAGGAGTTCTAACCCCAGCCTTGGCAACTGTGTATGAGTGTGTGTCTATCTGAGTAGAGAGCAATGCTTTTTAGGGTGGTCACACTCCTTACAATTGCAGTGCTCTACTTTGGTAAGGCTGTTGATGTCATCCACCTAGAAATACATCCCTGGAAAGGGTATATCCCAGTAATCTCCATGGCGTGTCCCATAACTGTGTACTTCTCTAGTGTGATAAAGTAGTTAGGTAGGAGTTCAATTCCCAGACATGGCAGCTGTGTGTGTTTGTCTGTGTAGTGAACAATGCTTTTTAGGGTAGTCACCCCCTACAATTTAAAGCACTACTTTGGCAAAGCTGCTGATGTCATCCACCTGGAAATACACCTCTGGGAAGGATGTAGCCGAGTAATCTCTGTGGCACGTCCCATAGCTGTATACTGCTGTAGTATGATAAAGTAGTTAGGTAGGCAGGAGTTCAATTCCCGAAAATGTGTGTGTGTCTGTCTGTGTAGAGAGCAATGCTTTTAGGGTAGTCACACACCATACAACTCGTATGCTCTACTTAGGTAAAGCTTCTGATGCCATCCACCTGGAAATACACCTCTGGGAAGGATGTAGACCAATAATCTCCATAGCACATCCTGTAACTGCGTGCTGCTGTAGTGTGATACATTGGGTAAGTAGTTGTTCTACTCCCCGACATGACAAGTGTGTGTGTGCTTGTGTGTGTCTGTCTGACCCTGTCTGTGTAGAGTGCAATGCTTTTTAGGGTGGTCACACTCTCTACAATTGAAATGCTCTACTTTGGTAAGGCTGCTGATATCATCCACCTAGAAAGACATCCCTTGAAAGGGGTCTATATTAGAACACCGAACATTCAAAATTCTGAGTGTTCTAATATTGAACTCTATGAATCGAAAATTCAAAACATCGAACATACAGAACAGCGAAGTTTTTCCTAGGAAAAAAATTTGCTGTTCCAAAACATATACACACAACACAAACACACCAAACAAACAGCAATCCGCACACATACACCTAAACTCTTACACCTAACCCTACATTAAACTATACATACACCACTAACTATCCACTTACCTTAACCCAAACCCTAACCCTAAGGTCTGTCACTATCGCACAGTAACCTCACCTGCACCCTAACCCTAACTCACCTACCCCACCCTAACCCTCATGTCCACACAATCACACACTTACCTGACCAGCGCCCTAACCCTAACTCACCTAACCCACCCTAACCCTCATGTCCACACAATTGCACACTTACCGGAACCCGACACGTAACTTTCCACCACAGCTCTGAAAATACCAAAGCAACAGAAATGGACAACCAAATTCTTTCCCTAGGAAAAAAATTGGTTTTCTGTTTCTTCGATATTTTCAGTGTTCGCTGAAAATGGGTCAATATTAGAACACTCGAAATTTTGAATGTTTGGTGTTCTAATATAGACCCCTTGAAAGGATGTATCCCAGTAATTTCCATGGTGCGTCCCATAACTGTGTACTGCATAGTGTGACAAAAATAGTTAGGTAGGAGTTTATTTATTTATTTTATTTTACATTTGTTAACCGGGCTAGTCTGGCTGGATACATGTCCATTTTCAGCAGAGGCCCGAGGAGAAAAGCTCCACTAATAGACTACGACAATACATGAAGACTACTTAACTAAGTAGATCAAACTTCAGTTCAGTTCCGAGACATGGTAACTGTGTGTGTGTGTGTGTGTGTGTGTGTGTGTGTGTGTGTGTGTGTGTGTGTGTGTGTGTGTGTGTGTGTGTGTGTGTGTGTGTGTGTGTCTGTCTGTGTTGACAACAATGCTTTGTAGGGTAGTCACACTCCTTACAATTCAAATGCTCATCTTTTGCAAGGCTGCTGATGTCATCCACCTTGAAATAAATCTCTGGGAAGCTGTAGTTCAGTAATCTCCATAGTGCGTCCTGTAACTGTGTATTGCTGTAGTGCGATATAGGTTCATAGCTTGGTACTAGGCTATAGGGCCTATACAAGCCTAGCTATAACAATTCCCTGGATATTTCTTCCCACAATATTTACTTCCCTGGACCCCTGTCTAGCAGGGTGACTGACGTGACTCCCGGGATGAATTTCCTATCTTCCATCCAATCATCAAGGCTCCTTTTGCAGAGGGCCAATGAGGCGCTCTGCTTGACATGTATGGGCAGTCAATTCCAGAGTATGGGCAGTCTCTGGGCCAGGAATCTATCCCTCCAGCATGTTTTGTTCATTGAGATGACAAGGTTTAGATCCCTGGAGCATATGGCTCTGAGGGATTGGGATTTCTTTAAGTGCAGCATGTCCAACAGCTCAGGGTTTGACATGGCCTTGTATGTTAAGCAGAGATCACCTCTGAGTAGATGATATGCCAGAGTATAGCTGGAGTTTTTTTTAAATGATCAGCATAGGGCATCTGCTTTAGGCCTGTGATTCTTTTAGTGAGGTATTTCTGTGGCCTTTTCAGTTGTTGCAGATGTCTTGTGAGGTACATACCAAATGAAGTGTTGTACTCTATAATGGGTCTAATGAGGGATGAATACAGTGGGACAATGACCTCATTTTTTCTGGATGAAACACCCTTAGTGATGAGGTGTGCTACAAAGAAGGATTTCCTGACTGTTGTGGCGATGTGGTGATCGAAGTTGAGACCAGTGTCCGCCTGTGCCCCTAAGTCTCTCATCACACTTTCAGTGTTTAGTGTACTGCCACCTATGTGGTAATTCATGGATTCATGTTTTTTTCCCAAAGGGGATAACTATACATTTCTTGGCATTAAGCTTGAGCCCATGGCTCTGGCACCAAGCATCTGTTTCTGTAAGGCCCTTTTGTAGAATATCCACATAATTTGGGGATTCAATAATGGCTCCCAGTTTACAGTCATCTGTGAAATTTGTTAGCCAGAGTCCCTTAGTGTTGGCCTGTACTTCAGAGAAGTAGATGCCAAGCAAGAGTGGACTCAGGACTGAACCGTGAGGTACTCCACTTGTCACTTACCTGGAGCTGGATTTGAAGTTGGCTACTTTTACAGTCTGGGTTTTGTCAGTAAGCCAGTTGGCAACCCATTGAGTAACACAGGGATTTATGCCCAGCTTAGTAAGTTTATCTAAGATTCCAGAGTGGTGGATGGTGTCAAAGGCCTTGGTGAGGTCCAGATAGGCTGTGTGGACTGCCTTACCTGCATTCACAGCTCTGGAGACTAATTCAAAAAAGTCAATCTGGTTCAGGAGACAAGATCGGCCCTTCACAAACCCAAACTGGGTGGGGTTCAGTGTTTGAAGGTTGCCAATGTTTTTGTTTATAAGTTCCATGATAATGCATTCCATGCCCTTGCAGATCAGGCTCGTCAAACTGATGGGACGGTAGTTCCCGGGATCTAAGGTGGATCCCCCCCTTGTGGAGTGAGATAACTGTAGCTGTGCGCCACTCAGTGGGCACGAAGCCTGAAGTGAGGCTATGATTAAACATGACACTTAGGTGAGGTGCCAATTCATTTTGTAGTTCATGTAGTACACAGCCGGGGATGTCATCTGGTCCCATGGATGCTGTATTCTTAGCTCTGGAGAGTGCAGTTTCTACCTGTGTGGCTATGATTACTGGAATTTGTCAATCTTTTGGTACTGAGATGGGTCTTTTAGGGGCTGAGAGGGGGTGAAGTTGGCACTAAATCGATCTGCCAGGATATTGGCAATATCCTTGGGATCAGTGTATTTAATGATATTCTGTTGTAGAGCAGAGCATATCTGAGCATTGCCATTTAGATTCTTGACATAACTATAGAATGCCTTGTGGTTGTCTTTGGAATCTTTGGCAATTTTATTTTCATAACTAGCTTTGGAGGATTTTATGAGGGATCTCAGCTTCTTACTGAGGCTGGTAAGGGAGTTTTTTGCATCCTGGGATTTTCCTCTTTTCTGCAACAGTTTATTTCATCTGTTGTATAGTTTGTTTATGGCAGGAAACCACCAGATTGGCTTCCTTTTTTGGAGGAGAGCGTCTTGGTTCTATTTGGGATGGCACAATTCATGCATGAGTGGATGTCCTCATACAGTGCCTTAGTGTAAGATTTAGCAGTTGAACTTTCATCTCCCGTCTGCATGGGTGTCATGAAGTTTGTCACTTCTGACTTGAGTAGTATGAAGTTGGCTTTGGAGAAGTTTTTTATGGAGGTTTCCTTATGGGGGTTGGGGGTGGGATGTGGATGTCAAGGGTGATTTGCTTATGGTCAGACCTGACCGATGAGGGGGTGAACACTGGTGTGGAGCATCTATCTCAAATGTTGGTAATGACCAGGTCTAGGATATTGGAGCCACTGGTGGGATAATGGATTAGTTGATCCAGGGTGTTGGAATTTATGAATTCCAAGAACCATTGGGAAAAGGTGTTGGTACCTAAGTAGTTTTCCAGTTAATGGCAGGGTAGTTGAAATAACCCAGTATTAGTGTGTTTGGCTGTATCTTAATATTTTCCAGTATGTTTAGTAAGGTGTAGTGAGAATCTTGGGCCATGGTGGGGGATCTGTAGCAAGCTACAATTTGGATTGCAGTCTTACCTAGTGTTAATTGCACCGGGAGAATTTTAGATGCATTGTGTTGGGCAACTAGCCTGGAAGTGTGAATATCCTTAGTGAATATGGACACTCCTCCACCTTTAGTGTTTCGGTCTTGGTTTTGTGGCTGAAAAGTGTGGTAAGAGTTGTAGCCTGGTATTGCAGGGGGTGCTCTCTGGAGCCTTGAACCAGGTCTCAGTTACTGCACAGATATCGATGTACTCCATTTTTAGGAGTGCCTTGAGAGAGTGCATTTTGATGTTTAGACGTCTAGCATTGAGGGGGTTGGGAGGGTGGCCTAATGGTTAAGGTGTTTGCCTTACAAACACAAAGTGCAGGGTTTGAGTCCCACAAGGGATAATTGGCTAGGCTTAAAATGGCTCGCAAGGGCAGTTAGCTTAGTACTAATCTATGAACCTATGAACCTATGAGTAGCATTACCTTCAGATTTTGCATGGTTGTATCTGTTAAGGTGGTGGTTTTGTCCTTTGAACCTTGCCTAAAAAAGCACTATATGGGTGGCAAGAGCTTTAGCCTGTAACCTGAATCCCAGGGGTGACAGGTGCAGACCATCTCTGGCAAAGCATTGTGGTTTGTCGTTCATGTCATCCCAGGCAGACAGATACTGGATCCCCTTTGAATGACACTAGAAGTTTTGCCAATTGTTGAAGTCAATTATTTTGTCGTTATACTGTGGTATCATTCTGGGCAAAGGCAGGATGCTACTCAGGGCTAGGGTCATACCTGCTTGCACCACATAATCCAAAAGCTCTTTCATGTTTCTTTTCATGTAGTCCAGGGAGGTACGTCTCAAGTCATTCACTCCAACATGGACAATAACATAGTCATATTTGTACTTGTTGTGGAGTGACTTGAGTGCATGTGTTATGTGGCAGATCCTGGCACCCGACAGGCAGCTGACTGTAATTTTCTCCTTGTTCAGCCTGATGAGTGGGGCATCAGTGGGCTTGACTATAGAGTCACCTATGACTAAAGTGTTGGGTACGTTGTCTTGCCTTAGGGGCTGTTGTTGGGTGGCACACTGGTGTTGTGAGCTATGTGTCACTTTGGTTGTGACTGGTGTTTGTTTGCATTTCAGCTTTGGAGGTCCTTGTTGCCTGGGCACATTAATGTTAAGGTCCTCTACATATATGCATTTAGTGTTGCTATGTGTGGGTGTTGATGGTGTGGATTTTGAAGGGCTATGTGTTGCTTGAGGTGTAGTGCAGGTGTTAACCTTCTCCTCTTGACTGTCTAGCACAATCTTGGCTGGAGAGAGCTTTGCTTCCAGTTTGGCTATGTAAGTTAATTTCTCGCAGGTTGTAGCATTGGGTGATAGGAGGAGAGGGTTGTCTGTGTACATGAAGCAATTGCAGCATTGCCCCAGTATGATCAGATTCACCAGGTGGATAGGAGAAATCACTGGAAGCTGACCCTTGGACATCCCTGTTTAGGTGCTTTTTTGTGAAGTACAAGAGCTGTTTTCACTTACCTTTGCAAGGTACTTTGCAGTTATAGGCTGTTTAGTGCCTATGATTAATTTCTCCTTATTAACAAGGAGAGTTGAGTGTTTGTATCAGTTTAAGGCTTCCTAGTGCTTTACAGCAGGTTCTAGAGCAAGTGCTAGTCACAGGGGTTCAGATTTTAGTGCTACTAATGAGAAACCAGCTAGTTCTAAGGGGAAAACTTGAAGAGCAGACTTTCTGGCACTTGGAATAGTTTAACCGTAGACCCCTTGGTGCTGCACTGTGCGAAAAATGTGCAAACACATGCGTTTTTAAGCCAGAAAGTTGAAAGGGATAGAAATCAGTACAAAATGGCTAAAATTACAATTTCAGAGCTGGAAACCACTCCTCTAGCGTTAGATAGGCAGTACAATGCTCACCACTCACACTGGTAAGCAGTAGGACTTCCCTCTACCACAGCAAGGTCTGGATAGCTTTGGGCACAGAAAATAAAGTCCTGAAACTAGCAAAGCCTGGAATGTGGACTATACTAGCTAGGAAAGGCAGGAAACAAGCAAACAAGATAGTATTTTTTTTTATTAAAACAGACTAAACAATGCAATAATACACTAAAGAAACACAGAAAAGGCTAATGCACTTGAGTGTGTAGCCCTAAACAGTAAATACAGTTGAAACTCTACAAAATTAGCAATTTAAAACTTTTTAAATGAAGCAAGGCAAGTGCACAACTGAAAAACTATTTAACAGGCAGTAATACAGTAGAATAAGTAGCTAGTCTACATATACAGAAAAGTCTATATATACAGAAAAGCAGCTAAAACAACACTAAAACAATTCAGATGTAATGCAACCTAGAGCACTTGAGTTGTAGCAATATTAAGGCAAATACGGTTTTAAGAAATGCACTAAAATATACTCTATTTCCAAAATGTTTGAGAAGCACAATCAGAACACAAGGATATTCAAGCAATTGTTTTTTTAAGAAAGGGAGAAAGGAGAAACAGAAGGAAAGAAACTAAGTGGGTTGGCCTTCTCAGATGTTCTCTCTGTATTAGGTAGAATGAACTAATGACACTAGACTGGGAGGAGTGTCCCAGATCAAATTTAGAGTAGGGGTGGGCAACTACAAAGCCAGCAGGTATAAAGACAAAAGATGCCAATAGGGAGGAAGGGTGAGAGAAAACACTGCAGAAATGTTTATCACAAGTGAGCCAATAGCTACAAAATACAATACAAGTATGCAGTAGGCAATAAAATTGCTATACATATCTAGAATAAGCAATAACTACTACAAATAAGCAAATAAAACAGGCTACTTATTGCTATATATTACAGATCATCTGCTCCTCCTCAGATAGCTCTGTGTGTAAATATATATATATATATATATATATATATATATATATATATACATATACATATATATATATATATATATATATATATATATATATATATATATATATATATATATATATATATATCTATAGACCGCTGTTAGGGGTTCTATATCCAAGAGTGTCGGTTGTGTATGTTTTGTGTCTGTTCCACTGTCTGTGTGGGGAGCAATGCATTTTAGGCTAGTTACATTCAGTACATATCCAATGGCCTACGTTGGCAGACCTGCTGATGTCATCCAGTGTGGAAAACACCTTCGGGGAAGGACTACTCTAGTAATCTCTGTGGCGCATACTATAACTGTGTAGTGCTGTAGTGTACTAATCTAGGTAGGTAGGGGTTCGACTCCTAGACATGGTGTGTGTGTGTGTGTGTGTGTGTGTGTGTGTGTGTGTGTGTGTGTGTGTGTGTGTGTGTGTGTGTGTGTGTGTGCACGTTTGTAACTTGTAGCCTGTGTGGAGGTGGGTGTGAGTCTGTGACACCTGGGCCCAATGTGGGGTGGGTTTTGCACATCTTTTATGGTGGCCCTATATAACAATGCCCACTGTATAGGGATACCAGATGTGAAATAGCCGAGAGGCTGGGGTGCAATCCCATACCCATACGCATGACATCACTGCCAGGCAATCACAGTTGCAACCCCAGTATTACCCAGAGCACACTCTCAACCCATGTCACATACACACACATGCCGATGCAACAGCCAATATGTGTATAGTACACTGCATATTGGTGACTGATAGTAACTATAGAGTGATTGCAGTGGCCTACAGAGGGCATGTCACCCTGTCTATCTGTCCAATAGGCACATACATGCAGACAGTTCACCTTCCCCATGTTCCCCACTGGACATTTGCAACACCTGTGGTACCATCACATGTGACCCACAAAGGACATACCATGCCTGAAAACATGCCCTGTATGAACAGATGCCACTGACACCAGGGAATGCCGGTAGCATGCTATCAATGTAGGTGCAAGGTTAACCTGCTGTACATTACCAGTTCCTGCCACAGGTGGCCACGAGTGGCACATCTGACAATAATATGTGTACACAACATGGACCCAACACCCCAGGTACAATTCCACATGTCACTCTACATGCATGTGGGAGGTGTGCACATCCCAGACACCATCCATGTCATGGACTAGGGAACACATACATGCCAGGTGATGCACATATTGGCCACATGCAATAGGCACCCAGGTGACTGGATGGTAGATACAATATCCACATGTGTGGGCAAATGCAGAAACCACAGGCCTGAGCCACAATGCAGACCATTGTCATGTGGCCTGATGCCAAGGTATACCCATCACCTAGCCTTGTATAGCCATCTGCCACAGTCAACCACCACATACCCATGCAGAAATGCACCCATGCATGTCAGTACTGGCATCCTGTGTGTTTGTGTGTGTATTGTAGTATGCATATGATCACATCCACACTCACTACAACCCCCAGTGGCATACTGATGCATGCTGTCTGATGTCAGACACCTCCCCATACCCTTTGCCCATACAACCTCCATATGACCTGTGTGGTACATGTGATACCTGCACAGTGATGTGTTGTGGCAATCCCACTACTGATGAGTTTTACTCCTGGCCCTGCCAAGTGTGTCAATGTGTGTGTGTCCCTGTGAGAGTGTGGCTGTGTTGATAGTGGCACCTGTTCATGCAGACAGGCACGTGTACATCAACTACCATATAGCTACCATATCCCTGTTGCAGATGTCACTCACCATCACATAAATGTTCTGCTGGCTCCACAACAGGTAACCCATGTGGCGCATCCAATAACTGCACAGAACTGTGATAGCACTACATAGTCATCAGGGGTATGATACCCTGTGCTGGTAGGTGTGTGACACAAACATGTTTAGGTTTTACTCTCCCACCCATCACTGACCTGTCTTAGCATCTGTCTGCCTCTCCCACTCCCTCTCTGGTGGATGTGGAAACCTACACCTGCTTCACTTAGGCAGCAGCATGTGTATTTTAAGTGATGCTTATGATCAGCTGATGGCCTCTGTATGAATTGCAGCCCTCGCCTAGCTGATTGCATGTGGAACAGCTGTGGTAACATCCCCACAGCCAGTTGCATGGAAACACACTCCAATATCTAGGAACATCATGTTGGTGTTGGCCCTTTTCATTCACTGTGAGCAGGAACTAGATATGTGTATGTGCTTCCAGCCCCAACTCTGTCAACATTTGCACATATGTCATGCATGTAGAGGTGCATATGTGCTGCACACCATAAGTAGTGTCATCATATCTGATAACAACCCAGTGAGATATCAGACTGCTACACATGTAATGTACAGTAGGGGTTATAACTGATGACATAACCTGGACATACTGTGGTTGTTTGTACAGTACTGAGGTCTGTGTATGTATGGTGAATGTTGACAGTGTGTGTATTGTTAATATGTACCTTGGCCTGTGTACAGACTGTGGTAGTTGTCATTGTCCTAGGTCCTGTCCTATCTGATGTTACATGCTGCTCCACTGTATGTTACCGTACTGGCTTACATGTTTTCAGGGCCATACACACACATGTCCCATACCACAGTCAGCCATCACACCAAACTGTGTAGTGGCCCAGTATATGTATGGATAGTGTGTGAGTGGCACATATGACGATGGTGTTAAATAGATAGTCCATATATTGTAATAGTATGCTAGCTTGCCATATGTGGCTCTCTTCTCATTGGTTGTGGTTATGCACTTTCACACAGGTGTATATTACCCTGTGCTCTGACATGCCTGTACAGCCTGCTATATATGCAGGTACATGTGCATTCCCCCATAGGAGATGTAGGCCAGTGTTGAGCCAGTCTGCCTGTAGCCTGCACAGTGCATTGTTACATGCCTAGCAGCTTAGTGTACTTACCCAGTGAGATGTCATGTGCAGATACTTGCCAGATGTAATGCTGCCAGGCCTCCCTTAACAGCCATGTATGTCAGATAGAGCAGTGGGATGCTGTACAGATGTATGGAAATATCTAGTGGGTAGTACGTGGCCATGACACCCTTGTACCAGCAGGTATTATGTGTCAGGCCAGACAGGCATGTGTGAATGCATAACGTGCATATGTATACCGGTTATGTGTTTACCCATCTACATGGCTGTTAACATCCATGTTGTCAGGCATGGTACACATGTTTTGCACTAAGGGGTACTGTGTGTACCTCAGGACTGTACAGAGTGTGTCAGAATGTCCACACATATTGGCCAATATCTCTGCTGCAGTCGACAGGGGCCATACGTGCAAGCAGCGGTACTTAACTATGATGTCCTTAAGATGTCTGTCTGTGGCCAATGGCACACATGTGGAAAGCAGATGTGACACCCCCCCCCACACACACACACTATGTCTGTGAGGACAATCCCAAGTACAATAGCAATGGTATATAGAACTGTAATAGTACACAAATAAAGATCTTCCAATCCTGCAAACCTGTGTGTGGTGTCTTTCCCTATGGCCTCTCTGTGGGTATATGTTGCAGGCAATGATTGTCATTTGTATGGGTGTCCCATACAGTGTCCAGTTGTGCAGTATTTTGTGCACCTCTTACATATGTATCTGACTGTACATATCTCTGCATGTGAATGTGTAGTCACATGTATATCTATATATATATGTAAATATAAATATATATATTTATATCTGTAATGGCATATATCTGTCTGTGTATATGTATCTTGGGGATGTCAATAGCCTCCACATTTTAAATCTCCCATGGGAGCCAGACTGTACTGCATGATATGTTACCAATACCAGTCTGACATCATACAGGCGGGATGTAGTACTGTTAACATCTTGTGCCCATGTCATGTCAGGTCCTGGTTATGGGATCTGCAACACTTGGTAATGTATTGCAGGGCAGACGTGTTTGGTTGGGGGGTATGCCTATTCGTACAAGACGTATATTGTTTGGGGCCTCTCGACCACATTAACTGTGCATGTGGACATATTTGTTTTTGTTAATCTACCATTGCTATCTACAGATGTATGGCCACACATTTCCACGTAACACAATGGGTTGCCATCTGGCTTACTGATAGAACACACACTGTAAAAGTAGCTGGTTCCAATACCAGCTACATACAAGTGACATGTGGAGTACCTCAGGGTTCAATCCTGGGACTTCTCATGTGTGGTATCTACTTCTCTGAAGTACATACAAACAATATGGGACCCTGTCAAACAAAGTTCACAGGTGACTGCAGACCGAGAGCCACTGTTGAATCCCCAAATTATATGGGTATTCTACTAAAGGGCATTACAGAAGCAGATGCTTGGTGCCAGAGTCATGGGCTCAAGCTTAATGGCCAGAAATGTGTGGTTATCCCTTGTGGAAAATACCATGTACCCATGTATTACCACATAGGTGGCAGTACACTAAACACCAGAGGTGTGATGACAGACTTAGGGACACAGGTGGACAGAGGTGTCACATTCAATAACCACATTACCACAACAGTGAGGTGATCCTTCTATGTGGTACACCTCATCACTAATGTCTTTTCATCCAGGAAAACAGAGGTAGTTGTCCCACTGTACTCATCCCTCATTACACACGTTATAGAGTACAACACCTCATTTGGTATGTACCTCACATGACATCTGCAACAGCTGCAAATGATGCAGAAATTCATCACTAAAATTACCACAGGCCTAAAGCACATGCCCTATACTGAACGTCTCATAAACCTCCAGCTATACTCTGTGGCATATCATATACTCAGAGACAATTGCTGCTTAACATACAAGGCTATGTCAAACCCATGGTATTGACATCTGTAATACATGTATGTAATGCCATGTACAATATATGCATCTGTGTGCTGTCGTTACAGTAGCAAGGGGTGTGAGTGTCATGTCTGGGGTACACATGTATATGAGACCTGCACAGCACTGTTATCCATATGAATGTGTTACATACAGGGGTAGTAACCCAGGGTACATGCTGTCACACTGGCATGTAGTGTAACATGGCGGTACTACTTTTGACAGTGCTGTCACAGGCAAGGGTAGAGTGCTAACAGTACTACTGACATCAAGCACACCAGCAGGGACAGCTGGACTCTGAGGCCTCAGTGTCGTGTTCCTGATGTGTGATTGTGTCACCGTGTTTATCCCCTACTGGATAATGATCAGACATGTGGAATGCCACTATAGAGTACTGTCTGCACAGAACATGTTATAGAGGGCGTACAACATTTAGTACTGGCATACATATTGTTTTCAAACATCCATCTAACTACACATTCATCCTACTGCATAGCTACTTGCCAAGCTGATGTCTGTGAGTCCCTCTACAGATGTGTAGATGGCAGGTATCCAGCTGGGATACATACAGACAACCTATGCTTGATTGGCACTGACATGTCTGCCCAGCTGTGTACTAACTGGCACATATAGGAGACAACAACCTGTATGAACCACCTGCCACAGGTACCTACACTACACTACTACGCACAAAAGAACATGCTTGAGTACAGGTCTCCAACACAGGCACTAAGCACGTGTTGTAATACATGTTGCATACATTTCACCTGGATCACCTCAGTGGCCATGTGCAGAAGTTACTCCGAGGATTGGCTGATATAGGTCACTCTCACCCTGATGGTCACCAAAGTGGTGTCTGTTGATAGATTGGGTGCTGGCATATGGCAGGTAGCATGATACCATTATACACACAACCCCTACACAACCCATCTCCCTATGGACAATAGCCATGGACACAGCTATGACCACCCACAGCAATGCACCACAGTACTGACACATGTGTACGTTTGCATTACTGAGGATAGCAGTGTCTGTGTGTTAGTACACCTGTAGGTCGGAACTCCATGACGGCTTTCACAACCATCTCAACACCCATTGCCATAGGCAGATGTTGCTGCTGCTGAGGTGGACATGACATGTATCCTGTTACACTCCTCACCCTAATGGCTACATGAGCCATGCATTACCAGCACAACAGTGTTGTACAAATGGGTTGATAGCCATGCGAAACCCAGTGAGGTCTGGCAAGTGTGTGTATGTGTGCATGTCTACATATCTGTAGGGTACACCATTCTGAGGCCACATACTCCTATTACACTACACATTGCCACACAGTAGTACAGATAGTGTTGTTGCCCCCATAGTTGAGGCATGGCAATGTGACACACTACTATACCTGTGGCATGTGCATTAGATGCATATCCCTGTAGTATCACTGTTGTGATATACAATGGGTTGTATTGCAGTCATGAGCAATGTGTGATAGTCGGAATGTCAGAGTGTCATCATGGGTTCCAGTGCATACAATAACCACTGGGGGATGTGGGTGCTGTGTACACTGTCAATACACCATGATACATCAAGTATGTGCCCCATGTACCACTTTATGGTGACCACTGTCACCATCACCCATACAGATAACTGAAACCACAATACAGCCCAGTTGCACATGTGCTGTCTGCAGCCTACCTGTGACACATTGGACACATGGACTAGTTAGTTAGCACAAATAGGTCCAGGTCTCTCAGATGTGTGTCTGCCTGTTATGTGTCTGTCAATGTGTGTACAATGGTATGTCACACTGTCACACTATGTATTATCCATATATGACCATTACAACCACCATTACCATGCTGTACATGTCTGTGGATGTTCAGCATGTAACATGTAACTTGGTACACACCTCACTCTAAATGTTCTGTGGTGTGTGCAATGAAAGCCACATAGTTCCATAGCACTACATACCTAGGTAGGGTCTAGTCACAATGTTGCCATGTAAGAGTGTGCATGTATGTGGATGGGTCTACATACGGTAGCAGATTATACATGTCCCAGCGGGTCACTTGTCTATGTGGCACAGGCAATAACTGTTAGACAATCCTGTGACATGTGTGCAACTGTAATCTGAATAGGTCAGAGCAGTGGTGTCACCGTGCCATAACCCTTGTGGAATATGACTGCAGACCATCCTCCTGCTGACACATGTACACCTACAACACAAATGGATGACATTATGGAGAACACAATCATCCACTGTTACTAACAGCTGACATGCATCATAGCTGGATGACTACACTACCTGACATGTATGCATTTCACATTACTCCTGACAACATGTTACACTGCAGTACATTGCTGCACTGTATTACAGTCACCATGTGCATCAGAACCTTATTAGTCTGTCCTTGAATCAATGTTATGGATGACAGGGATGTGGCACAGGCATCATCATATGCACAGGTTGCGTTGCTGGTTTGCCAGAGGCCAAGGGTGGTCCATACATTTGACACCATGTGTGTGGGTGAGAGGTTTAATTATCTGGACGGGGCTTGGTGATGTGGTGCGTGTTGCTGTAGGGTTGTCCTACATGTGTTTGTATAGTGTGTGGGTATGCATGCACACAGTTCTGCCATGTGGCTGTCCATACAGGTGTTTTTGGATAGCTGAAGACCATACTTCACAGGGTGTGTAGTTCACCACCTCTGGCAATGGACACACTGACTGTGGCTGCCAGGGGTTCCATGGGCATATGCAGGTACAGACCTTAAAATGCTGCTCTCCCCTGATGATGACAGATGTCCGCTGGAATCATGTCCCACCTGGGACTGGCCAGGGCCACGTGCATGAGGCCTGCTTTGGTGTGGTGTAGACAGCACTCTCAGTGATGTGTTGGGGCTACTATGTCCAATATGGTAGTGGCTTGGCATCCTAGCACATCCATGTTGACCGCCATATGTTGTTTCTGGCCTACATCCATATGGCCGTCACACCAGTCCCACCAGATTGTCAAGCACAGACATTCCACAGTCGATAAGGCCCATCATCTCACACCACCATCTATCAGTGACCTCTTTCTGTTCACGGAGGGCAGCAGCAAGTTCACGGATGTTATCACTTACAGATGAATAGGCAGCTCTATGCAGCCTCAGGCCCTGTCTGTTGTACATTTTGATAAGTGCCTGTGCCTCCATGACAGCCTGAAATATGTGCCTCATGGTTACAGTTGTGGCACCTCTAACAGGGGCTGGATGACCAGCAGCCCTACCACGAGCACCCTGGCACATCTGACTATGTGGTGGCCTGCCGGACATCCGGCTATGCCTGCTGTGGACAGACACAGCTGGCATGGTCACCACACTACCCTGTGCACTGCCACTAGATGCCAACTGTCCCTCAGCTATGGCCACTGGTGATGGGGTCTGTATAGGCACTGCAACTGTGTGCGGGGGTGGGGTGGCTAAGAGGGGGATGTCAAATGTTGGCACTGTGTCAACCCCTGACAAATCCACCTGTGACTCAAACATTAGCCTTATCATCATCATCAGTGTCTGTGTGCACACCAACATCAGGTTGCCTGCAGGAGGGATTCTGACCCACCTCGCCACCTGTGGGGGATAAAAAGAAATGCATTTTAACACCTGTCTAGCATTATATAACAATACATACAAACAAACACACACACACACACACACACACACACACACACACACACACACACACACACACACACACACACACACACACACACTCCACCTTAATATCTGTGATGCTACAGACAGTCCCACGTGATTCCCTTATGTTGCCCATCATGCATCACGCCTGGTGACATACACTCATTAATGCCACTCATTAACATCTTATCCCTCTAAATACCTACAAATGTGACCACAACACAGGACCTGTTACTCCATTCACTCTATGACCTGAGTGTAGTACTGTTTGCATGGCCTCACTGCTGTCATTCAATGTTCACCCTGTGTATGTTGGGACTTTGTGAGCTTGGCCCCTATATGTGAGGTGCTGATATG
The DNA here is from genome assembly GCF_019279795.1 of Protopterus annectens. NCBI lineage: Eukaryota > Metazoa > Chordata > Ceratodontiformes > Protopteridae > Protopterus > Protopterus annectens. Next base: position 22,289,028 of record NC_056732.1, on the reverse strand, counting down.
TTCCCTCAATAATGTCACACACTGTAGTGTCATGTGTAAGGATTGCTCAGTACGTGCCTGTCATTCTGTTCAATCAGCCTATCATGTGACAACTGTGATATATGTATACACTCCCTGCTTTTGCCTAGTAATTCCCCAATGCATCTGTAGTGCTGCCTAAATGGGTTGTCATTCACCTCCCTGCTGTATGCAATATTGAGGGTATACCAGGTATCTACTTTCCCTCCCAGTGCATGTTCCATGCTACAGACCTTATTAGACCATCAGCTGTCCTGTGATTACATATCAGACAAGTATTCCTGTTGTGTCTTGTGTCAGTCCATGTCCATGTACTGCACTATCACAAAGGGAGGTACTGCCATATCATAGACTCTACAGTCACACATGTGCATACATGGACACCCACATATACAAACACGCACACACACACACACACACACACACACACACACACACACACACACACACACACACACACACACACACACACACACACACACACACACACACATATCCTACATAAAGCATCTTCCATCCTCTACACCACATTGAACCTACAGACAACATGAACACCCACTCACACAGAGACACACACACACAGGTGAGGTTGCACAATGATAGTACACAAAGCCCTCCCATTACCCATCTGTCAACATGCATAACATATGGTACACAACAGCATGCAGTGCAGCTACAGTCAATCCATGCTAGCAACAGTATACATACGTTCATAGGTTCATACTAGGCTATCTGCCCTGGGGCAATTATAAGTCTAGCCTGATTCTGTATGGCTTACGCCACCCCTTGATTTGAATATACTGTGCCCTTTTTAAGGTTTAGTTTACTGTGCTTCTGTCTAATAGTGACACGGGAGTAATCCCTGGGACAAACCTACGATCCCCCATCCACTTATCGAGATTCTTCTTGAAGAGATTCAGTGAGGTGCTCTGCCTCACATGAACTGGAATTCTATTCCAGAGCGAAGGCAGCCTCTGGGTTATGAACCTGTCCCTCCAGCAAGTTCTATTTATTTCTGTGCTGAGGTTCAAGTCCCTCGAGCATGTGGCTCTAAGGGATTTAGATTTACTGAGGTGGAGCATGTCCATTAATTCTGGATTTGACATAGCTTTGTATGTCAGGCATAGATCGCCTCGAAGTAGGCAGTATGCAACTGAGTAGAGCTGGAGTTTTTTTAACCGAGCAGTATATGGCATTTGTTTGAGACCCTTGATCCTCTTGGTGAGATACTTTTGGGGTCTTTCTAATTGCTGCAGGTGTCGGGTAAGGTACATCCCAAAAGGGGCATTGCATTCTATGATGGGACTGATGAGGGATGAATAAAGGGGCACGATTACCTCTCTTGATCTAGATGTGAAACCCTTCGTGATGAGGTGGGCTATGTAGAAGGTCTTTCTAACCACTTTGGCAATGTGGTTTTCAAAGGTGAGATTGCTATCAACTTGGGTCCCCAGGTCCCTAATAACTTTCTCTGTACTTAATGGGTTTCCCTATGTGGTAATTTGGGGCACATTGTTTTGCCAAAGGGTATGACTATACATTTTTGGCATTTAGCTTTAAACCATGGCGCTGGCACCAGTTATCTGTCTCTGTGAGACCTTTTGAAGGATGTTTGTGTCAGCTGGAGAGTTGATTATGGTGCCCAGTTTGCAGTCGCTGCAACTTGGTGAGCCATAGTCCTCCCACATTTGCCTGTACCTCAGAAAAGTATATACCGAACAAGAGTGGTCCCAGGACAGAACCCTGTGGGATGCCACTTGTGACCAGTTTCGAGTCTGACATGGCTCCAGCAACTCTCACTCTGTGGGTTCTGTCTTTGAGCCAGTTTGCGACCCATCTTGTGACATAGGGGTTTAATTTAAGCTGGATAGCTTATCTATGATGCCCAAGTGGGGTATTGTGTCAAATGCCTTTGCAAGGTCCAGATAGGCTGTGTGGACTACCTTCCCTTTATCTATGGCTTTGGTGACTGTTTTAAAGAAGTCAACCAGGTTCAAAAGGCAGGATCTGCCCTTGACAAAGCCAAACTGGGTAGGATCTAGTGTCTGTAGGTCCCCAATGTCTTTGTTTATGAGCTCCATGATGATCCTCTCCATAGCCTTGCAGACTAAGCTAGTCAGGCTTATGGGGCAATAGTTTCCAGGGTCCGTAGAGGCTCCACCTTTGTGGAGTGGGACCACTGTTGCTGTACGCCATTCTGTGGGCACATATCCTGTAGTGAGGCTGAGATTGTATAGCTGTTTTATTTGAGGGATTAGTTCCTCTTGTAGTTCATGTAGGACGCAACCTGGGACGCCATCTGGTCCCATGGAAGCAGTGTTTTTGCTTTGGAGAGGGCAGCCTTCACCTGAGCATCTGAGATGTTTGGGAGGCAGCCCTCTGCTGGGATAGATACTTGCTCTTTTGGGGGGGAGGGGGTGGCGAAGTTTGCACTGAACCTGTCTGCCAGGATATTGTCGATGTCTGTGGGTTCAGTGTATTTTCTGTCATTTAGAATCAACTCAGAACAAGTCTGGGAGTTGCATCCCAGGTTTCTAACATAACTAAAAAAAGCCTTATGATTGTCTTTGGTGTCCTGTGCAATTTTTCTCTCGAAGCTGGCCTTGGAGGATTTTATGAGGGATCGTAATTTTTTGCTAGTACTGATCAGAGATGCCTTCCCTATTAGGGATTTTGCTCTATCATGTAGTAGCTTCCTCCTTCTGTTGTACAGTTTATTTATGGCAGGGGTCCACCAGACTGGACGCCTGCCTTTGGATGATTGGGTCTTGGTTTTGTTTGGGATAGCATGATCCATGCATTCCTGGAGATGTCCGTAGAATGCATTTATATAGGATTCTGCAGTTTGGCCTGTAGTTTCCACTGGCCCTGGGGCCTTGAAGGATTCCACTTCAGTTTTGAGAAGTGAGAAGTTCGCTTTTGAGAAGTTTTTCACCATGGTTTTCTGGGCTGGGAGTGGGGTCGGGATGTGGACATCCAGTGAAATTAATTTATGGTCTGATCTTACCAATGAGGGATATACTTCTGGTGTGGAGCATAGAGTCCCCATGTTGGTAATGATCAGGTCTAGTATGTTGTCCCCTCTTGTGGGAGTGGTGACTAGTTGTTCCATAGCATTTGAGTTTATAATTTCCAGGAATCTTTGGGCTAAGGTGCTGGGGCTTGAGTAGTGCTTCCAGTCAATGTTTGGGTAGTTGAAGTCGCCCAATATAATGGTGTTTGGAGAGATCTTCATGTTCTCCAATGTTTTCAGGAAAGCCGAATGGGATTTCTGACTTTGAGAGGGTGGTCTGTAGGATGCTATAAACTGAAAAGCAGTCTTGCCCACTGTTAGTTGCACATGGATGGTCTCCGGTACTTTGTGCAATGCCACTAATCTGGAGGTGTGGATATCCTTGATAAATATGGAAACTCCCCCTCCTTTTGTGGTTCGGTCCGGGTTTTGGGGCCGAAAAGCATGATATGAGGTATAGCCTGGTAGTGCTGGGGTGCTCTCTGGAGCCTTGAACCAGGTTTCTGTCACTGCACAGATATCGATGTTCTCCATACTGAGGAGAGCTTTGAGTGCGTGCATCTTGAGGTTAAGACTTCTGGCATTTAGCAGCATTACCCTTAGTTTCTTGTTCCTTGTGCTGTCTATAGGGGTGGGTTTGACTTTTGAGCCTTGCCTAAAAAAGGCACTATGGGGGTGGCAAGAGCCTTTGCCAATATCCGAAAGCCCAGTGGTGACAGGTGCAAGCCGTCCCTAGCGAAGCAACGTGGCTTGTTGAGCATGTGTGTGATGCATGTGCTGTGTTACACACAGTCCTCCTATTACCCATCTGTCAACATGCATAACATATGGTACACAACAGCATGCAGTGCAGTTATAGTCAATCCATGCTAGTAACAGTATACATGTGTGTGATGCATGTGCTGTGTTACACACAGTCCTCCCATTACCCATTTGTCAACATGCATGACATATGGTACACAACAGCATGCAGTGCAGCTATAGTCAATCCATGCTAGCAACAGTATACATGTGTGTGATGCTTGGGCTGTGTTACGCACAGTCCTCCCATTACCCATCTCTCAACATGCATAACATGGTACACAACAAAATGCAGTGCAGCTATAGTCATTCCATGCTAGCAACAGTATACATGTGTGTGAGGCGTGTCCTGTGTTACACACAGTCCTCCTATTACACATCTGTCAATATACATAACATATGGTACACAACAGCATGCAGTGCAGCTGTAGTCAATCCATGCTAGCAACAGTATACGTGTGTGATGCATGTGCTGTGTTACACACAGTCCTCCTATTACCCATCTGTCAACATGCATAACATATGGTACACAACAGCATGCAGTGCAGCTGTAGTCAATCCATGCTAGCAAAACTTTACATGTGTGATGCATGTGTTGTGTTACACACAGTCCTCCTATTACCCATCTGTCAACATGCATAACATGGTACACAACAGCATGCAGTGCAGCTATAGTCAATCCATGCTAGAAAAAGTATACATGTGTGTGATGCATGTGCTGTGTTACACACAGTTTTCCTATGACCCATCTGTCAACATGCATAAAATATGGTACACAACAGCATGCAGTGCAGCTATAGTCAATCCATGCTAGCAACAGTATACATGTGTGTGATGCATGTGCTGTGTTACACACAGTCCTCCTATTACCCATCTGTCAACATGCATAACATATGGTACACAACAGCATGCAGTGCAGCTATAGTCAATCCATGCTAGCAACAGTATACATGTGTATGAGGCATGGCCTGTGTTAGTAAGTGATACCTCTTCCCCTTGGAAACACTGCACCAATGTACACAGTTTTGCTGTGCAGCTATTATGCACCCTGCCATGTACTGTGCACCACAACTCACAGGTGTACACATTGCTTAATGTGTAGTACTGTGTCAGTTATGGCAGCTGTAATGCTCACAGACCTTATGTTTTCAAGCAAAACATACCTGGGATGATGCGTGGTCAGATGTCAGTTGTGAATGCTTGATGTGTGGTTTACAGCTCTCAACATTAGCAGACCATGCATGAACATTCCAATAGTTTGTAGTATGTATAATATGTAGTTATTTTACCAGATCCAAACTATATGTCTTTACCTATATAGTTTGGTACTTGATTTTTATATATATGCTTTATGCTATAATGGGTCACTGAAGTTCAATAACATTAATTATTTTTGTATTATAATATAACATTTTACATCTGAATGGCATTAAAGAAACTTCCTAAATTGCTTACTTTTAACCTTACAAGATTCCCTTAAATGAAATCAGGGAATTTTATGAATAGTACATCTAATAATGCAGTTGTACTATATTGATTAGTTTTTTATTTCATTTTTATTTCATTTTTTATCCATGTTTAACTATAGTGTCAATTGTCGCACTATTGTCTCATATATATCAGAATGAAATATCATCATTACAATGGGACTTAACTAATTAATTGATTAACAAAATATTATAAAGATGTTAAACAGGGTGAATATTTTAGATGACAGGATTTTATTTGGTATTATTAACATTATTGAGTACGATCAAGTACTATTGTGTAACTTCTCAAGATTTGTTTTGACTATGCAACTTTCACTTGCTTTTGTTTATATATGTGTCAGCTTACGCGCATCATATGTTTCATGCAAGTCTGATGTATTATTTCTTATTGCTTATGCAATGAACATTTTGCATTTAAAGAAGTTCTAAATAATATTTAATTTATTTGATTACTCTATATATGTTACAAATAGCAAGAGCACTTTATGCATTTTAGCACTTGAAGTACTTCAAGTTGTTAATTAATTAACTAACTGATTGGCTGATTATTTGGCTTGCCCGCCAAATTTTGTATAAAATGTGTTTCTTTTCATTTATAATTAAATCTGAAGAAGCGTAGTCCTACTATGCGAAAGCGCTCATTTTTGGTTCTGTAATAAAAGACGTTTTTATGCTACAAACGGAGGTGTTCATCTGTGGTGATTCCTTCTGTATCTGCTGCCAACATTCCAATAGTATTACACTGGCATCTGCCAGATCATACTGTGGCTATGGGGAGTCTACACATGCTTATTGATGTGATGCACCATCCCTTGATCTGCTATGGGACAACATCGCTACATATATTAACACTACATGAGCCTGATATGTGCAATATGTCCAGTACATTCACATGCAGTGTCTACTAAAGGTGTTAGGTGTGCAGATGCTAACCACATTGCATACAGTCATGTGTGTGCCTATGTGTGCACACGATTATCATGACATGTGTTTGCACCCATTATTATGTGTACTACAGCAGTCATTATTCCTGTCAGGGGTATACTAGCATGGCCCATCTGCATTTGCTTGTGTATGGTCAGTCTGCCCTACACATGTTCCCCAACTCTGCATGATTGCAAGGTCTACTCATATGCATACCCCATTGGTGTTCTCTCACTGCCGTCACTATTTCTGTGGGTGTAGAGTTATGTCTGCCACAGTTATTGACCGAGTCTGTGTGCAGATACAGCCATTCATACTGTCCTTATGGCTCCCTGCTGCAGTGCACTCGTGTGTCATGCTGACACCCCCTCTCCACATTCAGGCATTTTGCAGATGCTTGACAAGTATGGGCCAAACATGTGTGTCAGTTTGCAGTGTCCCATACACTGAACAGCATGTGTTACAGCCAAGTCCCAGCTAATAATATGGACCACACTAATACATTATGCCATAGTGTACATCTGTAACAGTTGCCATTGTAACACTGGTATATAAACTGTTGGTGCATTATACAGGGGTAACATTTCACACGTGTCCCTACTGTAGTCTGTGTGTGCCACCATTATGTTAATCCCTGTGGACAAATTTCACAATGACAGGACGTTATTTATCCCACAGGCGTCTGACATACCTTTCCTATACCCCATCATGGTCACCACTGTGATGCAGTGCATGTAATAGCAACAATATGTTAACATGTACAGCATGCATTAAGGGTAGGTGTGTTAGATGTGAGCATGGCATATACAGTAGCCAAGTACATGCCTGGTGTATTGGCAAGCCATCAACATAAACCATACTCACTAGCTACAGGCTGCTGCCATGGTGGTATACCAAAGGGACCTACATAAGAGTGTGAGAGATGCATTGTTAGTGGCCACAGCTGTGGCATTGCTACTGGGTAGGTGCAGCATTACAGTACATCAACAGTACAAGTCCACAATACTCGCACTTACGCATATCTGGTTATTACTACTATGCATCAACAAACAATAGTTATGACATATCAGACATGCATGCTCTACAAAGCAGAGGTACAGATAGCTATAAAGAGGATGAAGAATGGAAAGGCTGCTGGTTCAGATGACATACCTGTCGAGGCTTGGAGGTGTTTAAGAAAAATGGCAGTGACATGATTAACCAGATTGTTGGATGGAATCCTGGAATGTGAGAGGATGCCTGAGGAGTGGAGGAAAGGTGTTTTGGCACAAGATTATACAAATAAGGGTGATGTGCAGAGCTGTAGTAACTACAGAGGGGTAATATTGATCATTCACAGCATGACATTATTGGAAAGAGTAGTGGAAATTCGTTTAAGAAGGGAGGTGCTTATTAGTGATCAGCAGTATGATTTTATTCACAGAAAGAGCACTACAGATGTGATGTTTGCTCTGAGACTGTTGATGTAGAAGTACAGGGAAGGTCAGAAGGGGTTGCATTGTGTCTTTCTGGACTTAGAGAAAGCATATGACAGGGTGCCTAGAGAGGAGTTGTGGTATTGTGTGAGGAAGTTGAGAGTGGCAGAGAAGTATGCAAGAGTGGTACAGCATATGTACAAGGGTAGTATGACAGCAGTGAGATCTGCAGTGGAGGTGGGATTACATCAAGGATCAGCTCTGAGCCCTTTCTGATTTGCAGTGGTGATGGACAGTTCAACAGCTGAGATCAGACAGGAGTCCCCGTGGAATATGATGTTTGCAGATGACATTGTGATATGTAGTGAGAGTAGGGAACAGTTTGAGGAGACCCTGGAGAGGTGGGGAAATGTTCTAGAGAGGAGAGGAATGAAGATCTGCTGGACTATGACAGCATACATGTGTGTGAATGAGAGGAAGGATAGAGGAATGGCGAGGCTGCAGAGAAGAGAGATGGCAAAGGTAGATAGGTTCATATACTTGGGATCACCAGTTCAGAGTAATGGCGGGTGTGGTAGAGAGGTGAAGAAGAGAGCACAGGCAGGGTCGCGTGGGTGGAGACAAGTGTCAGGAGTGATCTGTGACAGATGAATACCTGTAAGAGTGAAAGGAAAGGTCTACAAGAGGGTAGTGAAACCAGCTATGTTATATGGGTTGAGGACAGTGGCATTGATAAACAGGCAGGAGTCAGAGCTGGATGTGGCAGAGATATAGATGTTAAGACTTGCTCTGGGTGTGACGAGGGTAGACAGGATTAGGAATAAGTATAGTAGACAGTCAGCCCAGGTTGAACAGTGTGGAGACAAAGCAAGAGAGGTGGAATTGCATTGGTTTGGACATGTGCTGAGAAGGGATGCTAGGTATATTGGGAATAGGATGCTAAGGATGAAGCTGCCAATTAAGAGGAGAAGATAAAGGCCTAAGGTAAGGTGTATGGATGTGGTGAGAGAGAGGACATGCAGGTGGTTGGTGTGACAGAGCAAGATGCAGAGGACAGGAAGAAATGGAATCTGGTGATCCACTGTGGAAACCCCTAACTGGGAAAAGCCAAACTAAGATGAGGATGCTCCACCTATACAGATGCAGATGCATAAGCAAACATGGTCTACTGATGTTCCCTGTGGTCTTACCTGCACGCTGGTAGTGTATTGCAGGGCGGACATGTTTGGCTGGGGGGGTATGCCAATTCGTACGAGAAGTATATTGTTTGGGGCCACTCAACCCCATTAACAGTGAATGTGGACATATATGTTTCTGTTAATCTACCATTGCTATCTACAAATTTATGGCCATATATACCTATATGGGTATATATAGGTTCATAGGTTCATACTAGGCTATCTGCCCTAGGGCATTTATAAGCCTAGCCAGAATGTGTTTGGCTTTCGCCACCCATTTTAAATTTATTTTGCTATGCCCTTTTTCGAGGTTAGTATACTGTGCCTCTGTCTAACAGTGACAAAGAAGTGATACCCGGGGTAAACCATATATTTGCTTACATATTTATAACTATGTCCGTGTATACCTACGGAGATATATATCTGCATACATATATGTAATTTGCTGTGTATATGTGGACATATAGGTTTTGACATATATATGTGTAGATGTTAGCATTTCCATGCATATATGTTCAGATATTTGTGTGTGTGTGTGTGTGTGTGTGTGTGTGTGTGTGTGTGTGTGTGTGTATATGTGTATATATATATATATATATATATATGGTTTCCTATCATTCCATTGAAAGTTCATTCCATCTAAAGTTCATTCCATCGAAAGTTCATTACATCGACAAGCATTTGTCCCCTACCCCAATGTTGTGCGACCCTGGAGCTGATATATATTGTTAGGGGGGGGTGTGGGGGGCACATCCACCTAAAATGCTTGTCGATGTAATGAACTTTCGATGGAATGAACTTTAGATGGAATGAACTTTTGATGGAATGATAGGAAACCAAATATATATATATATATATATAACTACATATGTAGATATGTTGTATCTGTTTCGATATTAATATATTTGCACACACACACATACATATAGATGTAGGTATACATTCTCTATACTGTTGCATGACTGGGCTGGATGTTATGTTTCTGAAAACATCAGATGTATGTATATCTAGCATGGCTTAGTAGTAAATCACTTTGTGTATGGTGTGCATGGTCCTGGATTTGAGCCTTGCAGAGGCTGTTTATTTTGTTGCTGAGCAGAAGACAGGCTGTTGGATACAGAGTGATTAAGGCACTTTAAAGCAGTTGTACGCGGGTTTGTGTGGGTTTGCGCGGAGCTAAGCACTGCTAATTTCCAGTTACAGTTTCTTATACTCAGTTAGCTTCCACATTGCTTAATCTGTGTGGGCAGTGCTTACCCCACGCACATGCATATAAACACGCTTACTAATGTTTCCATATGCTTACTACTGTTTAGTTGTGCTTACACCTGGCTACTAGTGCCTTCTTCATTATGACACTGCTACTTTACATGTGCATTTCCTGCCGTACTCTAGTTCATACATATGTGTTATTTAGTGGGTTTTGCAACAAACTATTGGTTATAACGTGCTTTGCCATGTAAAATAAACTGTGCTGGAGTGGGACTCAAACCGGGAATGCCTGCTCATTAGGCAAATGCTCTGCACACTACACACTATTGCTTACATCCACAAAGCAGTCCAATTAGAACCACTCCATCCAACACCAGTACATCTCGACCCATAATTTCATACCCATCATTCCCCCCACTCCTCCTCCACAGCAATCATCCTTTCTCTTGGTGCAAGACCAGTCTAACCACACCACTACACACTGCCCACTCTCCACTTCTCGGGACCCATCACGTACATTGTCTCTACCCAAGGATCATCAGGCTTTGTAGTCCGAGAACATACGTGCCCTGCCATGTGTATCTTTGTAACAGAAGGAACCCAAATACTCATCAATTTTTGGGTGGTCCCGCAAATGACGTTCCTGTCTTTGTTTCTAGATTAGACTTAGCTGGTCGAAAATATTTCTCCCACTGGTAGTATCCTGCCTGTAGTTTGGGAAGCAGTAGTTTGTTTACTTTTTTGTGTGTTTGTTTCTATGTTTCACCTGTTTGGCTGGTGGGATATCGGTGTGTGTAACACGTAGGTTGATTGAGCCCTCTCACCCCATTGGCAGTGCCTGTGGTCATATATGTCATTCTTATGTGCTGTATCATATTTATAGATATATATCTGTGTATCTACACATACACACACACACACATATATATATATCTGTATATGTATGCATATATATAAAATAACATATATATGTATAGATGTATGCATATGTATATATTTATATGTGGATATTTATATATATGTATATATATATAATATAGAAATAGAGAGGTATTTATCTAGTTAATCTATTTAGTTTTATTTATATATATATATATATATATATATATATATATATATATATATATATATATATATATATATATATATATATATATATAGACACACACACACACACACACACACACACACACACACACACACACATCTACATGTATAGATACATGTCCTGTAATATAGAATGTTATTGCTGGATGCTATGTTTGTTGTAACATCAGGGTTATTTATATCTGTGGTGGCTTAGTGGTAAATCACATTGGCTATGGTGTGCAGGCTCCTGGGTTTGAGCCTTGCAGAGACTGTTTATTTTGTTGCTGGGCAGAACATGGTCTGTTGGATACAGAGTGACTGAAGCACTTTAAAGCAGTTGTCAGCAGATTTGATCAACGGTAAGCACTGCTAACTTCCTGTGACATCCGCTTACACATGGTTAGCCTCAATATTGCTTACTCTGTGTAAGCACAGCTTACCATCATGCAAACAGACTTACACCTGCTTGCTAGTACTTAAATATCCTTACTACTGCTATATTTTAGACAGTAATAGTGTATTGGGTCTTGGGGAATTGGAGAATTTGGCATATGCATGGGGTTATCATTCATTACACAGCTTACAACTCCAGTTTACACATATATGTTATTTATCAGGTTATACAACTAAATATATTGATCATAGCAGTGATTTGACATGGAAATGGAATGTACTACATTGGGACTCAAACCTGGATTAACTGCTCGTGAGGCGAATGCTCTGCCCACTACAGTATTGCTGTACTGCTTCATTTGCATATAGGTTGCTTTTTATCCTCTTTTTGCTATTTAAGCTACATTAACCGTAACTAAGCGATGGGCAAACCTGCACACCTATGGTTAAACTTCGCCCATTTCATTAAAAATAAATATTTCTTTTTATTTTCTTTATTCACTATTGCTGTTAGAAATGTGGGGGGACGTTGCTGGGGGTTTGCGTACATCTATGGGTGGTCTCGCTCATTGTTTACTACCTTTCTGCAATCCTTCATTGCAGGGGTGTGTATATTCTGAGAGCACTGCTCTCAGACATGCCCCCTGCACTTGTATATGCTCCAAGTAAGCCTTGGAGCTTGGGCAGCGCACCTTCATTACTATGCATGGCGTGCTGCCATCCTGCTCCTAAACGGGCGCTTCCTTGCAGGATTAAGCTAGTCCTGCATGGAAGATGGGGTTATCATTCATTACACAGCTTACAACTCCAGTTTACACATATATGTTATTTATCAGGTTATACAACTAAATATATTGATCATAGCAGTGATTTGACATGGAAATGGAATGTACTACATTGGGACTCAAACCTGGATTAACTGCTCGTGAGGCGAATGCTCTGCCCACTACAGTATTGCTGTACTGCTTCATTTGCATATAGGTTGCTTTTTATCCTCTTTTTGCTATTTAAGCTACATTAACCGTAACTAAGCGATGGGCAAACCTGCACACCTATGGTTAAACTTCGCCCATTTCATTAAAAATAAATATTTCTTTTTATTTTCTTTATTCACTATTGCTGTTAGAAATGTGGGGGGACGTTGCTGGGGGTTTGCGTACATCTATGGGTGGTCTCGCTCATTGTTTACTACCTTTCTGCAATCCTTCATTGCAGGGGTGTGTATATTCTGAGAGCACTGCTCTCAGACATGCCCCCTGCACTTGTATATGCTCCAAGTAAGCCTTGGAGCTTGGGCAGCGCACCTTCATTACTATGCATGGCGTGCTGCCATCCTGCTCCTAAACGGGCGCTTCCTTGCAGGATTAAGCTAGTCCTGCATGGAAGATTAGTGAATCCGGGGGAATGATGAAGCTAAATATAGTATATACAGATAGCAGGACCAAACACATCACATAAAAATCCCTACAAAAAAAACAATTAAAATTTAAAGACATAAAACACCTTAATGATGCAATCTTCTACCTTTTAACACAGGCTTGAGGGGAACACAATCATTAAGTCCTAACCCATGGTGTGCACCCAAACGTAAGATCCATTGAAGTTCTACATTCTCAGTGGCATTAACAATATCCCCCATTTTAATATATTCTAGTTGTACATGCAGCACCTGTAATTAAAAGCTATACGTATCACCTAATGAAAGGGTATGTTTAGTTAGGGCACTGTAGTCATGTCCCTTCCTACATGCAGCACTTGGAATTAAAAGCTATCCGTATCACCTAATGAAAGGGTATGTTTAGTTAGGGCACTGTAGTCATGTCCCTTCCTACATGCAGCACCTGGAATTAAAAGCTATACGTATCACCTAATGAAAGGGTATGTTTAGTTAGGGCACTGTAGTCATGTCTCTTCCTACATGCAGCACCTGGAATTAAAAGCTATACGTATCACCTAATGAAAGGTTATGTTTAGTTAGGGCACTGTAGTCATGTCCCTTCCTACATGAAGCACCTGGAATTAAAAGCTATACGTATAACTTAATGAAAGGGTATGTTTAGTTAGGGCACTGTAGTCATGTCCCTTCCTACATACATCACCTGGAATTAAAATCTATACGTATCACCTAATGAAAGGGTATGTTTAGTTAGTGCACTGTAGTCATGTCCCTTCCTACATGCAGCACCTGGAATTAAAAGCTATACGTATCACCTAATGAAAGGGTATGTTTAGTTAGGGCACTGTAGTCATGTCTCTTCCTACATGCAGCACCTGGAATTAAAAGCTATACGTATCACCTAATGAAAGGGTATGTTTAGTTAGGGCACTGTAGTCATGTCCCTTCCTACATGCAGCACCTGGAATTAAAAGTTATACGTATCAGCTAATGAAAGGGTATGTTTAGTTAGGGCACTGTAGTCATGTCCCTTCCTACATGCAGCACCTGGAATTAAAAGCTATACGTATCACCTAATGAAAGGGTATGTTTAGTTAGGGCACTGTAGTCATGTCTCTTCCTACATGCAGCACCTGGAATTAAAAGCTATACGTATCACCTAATGAAAGGGTATGTTTAGTTAGGGCACTGTAGTCATGTCCCTTCCTACATGCAGCACCTGGAATTAAAAGCTATACGTATCAGCTAATGAAAGGGTATGTTTAGTTAGGGCACTGCAGTCATGTCCCTTCCTACATGCAGCACCTGGAATTAAAAGCTATACGTATCACCTAATGAAAGGTTATGTTTAGTTAGGGCACTGTAGTCATGTCCCTTCCTACATGCAACACCTGGAATTAAAAGCTATACGTATCACCTAATGAAAGGGTATGTTTAGTTAGGGCACTGTAGTCATGTCCCTTCCTACATGCAGCACCTGGAATTAAAAGCTATATGTATCACCTAATGAAAGGGTATGTTTAGTTAGGGCACTGTAGTCATGTCCCTTCCTACATGCAGCACCTGGAATTAAAAGTTATACGTATCACCTAATGAAAGGGTATGTTTAGTTAGGGCACTGTAGTCATGTCCCTTCCTACATGCAGCACCTGGAATTAAAAGCTATCCGTATCACCTAATGAAAGGGTATGTTAAGTTAGGGCACTGTAGTCATGTCCCTTCCTAGTACAGTAAACATGATCTCTAATCCTTTCCTTCAGATGACGATTAGACTTGCCTACATAGAATTTAAAACATACCACACAATGTGCCACATATACAGCATTACTGGTGTTGCAATCAGCTTTGACTCCCAATTGCCATAAATAGTTCGTATGAGGATGTCTAAAAAACCTAGATGTATCTATGTATTTGCAAAATGCACAAGTTCCACATTTATAAGTACCTGCCTCTAATGGATCAATGGATCGATGCACTCTGCAATAACACAGATGCTGTTTTAGATTCCTTCTGTTCTTATAAATGAATCTAGGATGTTCACCCACAACATCATGTCTTCTGATCCACCATTAAAATATGCCAGTTTTTATTGATTATGTCCCTTACTGTCCTGATATCTTGTGTATAAGGCAGAATCACAGGGATACTTCAATTCAAAAGTTTATTCTCCTTCTGATATCTAATTGCATCAGAGAAGTAGGGTTTACCCCGTCTTTCTCTTTCATTCATACCTTTCAAATATGCATGTTCAATTTCACTTGGATTATAAGCCCTACTAGCAAATGCTTTCCTAAGATACTCTAACTCTGCTACAAAATCAGAGGTGTCACAGGAAAGACGTGAAACCATAAATGCTTGACCCTCTACCATATTGTTAAATATATGGGGCGGATGCATGCTCTCCCTGAAAAGGAATGCTGGATGATAACATTCTTTTCTATGTAACCTAGTGAATAAACTACTATCCGTTTTAATAATCGTTACATCCAGATAGTCAGTTTTAGCATCCGGCTTATTTAAAGTAAACTTAAGAAAGGGAGTACTGTTATTTAAGCCATGCACAAATTGTAAAAGGCTTCTTCTTTGCCAGTCCAACTTATAAAAAGGTCATCAACAAAACGTTGATAAAACCAGACTGGGAAGTCCTTGCCTTGTTGTATACATTGATGTTCCCATTCCATCATGACTAAATTAGTGTACAAACTGGCACAGCTGGTGCCCATGGCTACGCCAGCTGCTTGCCAATAACATATGTTGTCAAACAAAAATAAGCTGTGCTCTAGCACCAAGTCTAAGAGCATACAGATAAAATCAATATACTGTGCCCCGTACTTCCCTTGTCTTATCAAACAAGCTTTAACCATGGAGATACCTTCTTGGTTGGAGATGCACATAAAAAGTGATACTACATCTAGAGTCACTAATAGGTCAGTTCTAAAGTTACTAGGTTCTATTGTTAATGCCACTAAGAATGTAGACCTTCAATGGATCTTATGTTTGGGGGCATACAGTGGATCAGGGCTTAATGACTGTGTTCCCCTCAAACCTGTGTAAAAAGGCAGAAGATTGCACCATTAATGTGTTTTGTCTTTAAATTTTGTTTTTTTTTTTGAGGGATTTTTATAGGTTCATAGGTTCATACTAGGCTATCTGCCCTAGGGCATTTATAAGCCTAGCCAGAGTATGTTTGGCTTTCGCCACCCATTTTAAATTAATTTTGCTATGCCCTTTTTCGAGGTTAGTATACTGTGCCTCTGTCTAACAGTGACACAGAAGTGATACCCGGGGTAAACCTATGATCTCCCATCCACTCATCAAGATTCCTCTTGAAGAGAGTCAATGAGGGACTCTGCCTAACCTGGATTGGGATTTTATTCCATAGTGAAGGGAGCCTCTGGGTTATGAATCTGTCCCTCCAGCATGTCCTATTTATTTCAGTGCTGAGGTTCAAGTCTCTGGAGCATGTAGCTCGATGGGATTTGGATTTTTTGAGGTGCAGCATGTCCCTTAATTCAGGGTTGGACATGGCCTTATACGTCAGGCACAGGTCACCTCTGAGCAGGCGGTATGCCACTGAGTAGAGCTGGAGTTTCTTTAACCGGGCAGCATATGGCATCTGTTTGAGCCCTTTGATCCTCTTGGTGAGGTACTTTGGGGTCTTTCCAGTTGCTGCAGGTGTTTGGTAAGGTACATCCCAAAAGGGGCATTGTACTCGATTATGGGCCTGATGAGGGATGAGTAAAGAGGCACGATGACCTCCCCTAATCTAGATGTGAATCCCTTCATGATTAGGTGGGCTATATAAAATGTTTTTCTAACCACTTTGGCCACGTGGTTGTCAAATGAGAGATTGCTATCAACTTGGGTCCCCAGGTCCCTAATGACTTCTTCTGTACTTAATGGATTACCACCTATGTGGTAATTTGTGGGCACTTTGTTTTTGCCAAAGGGGATGACTATACACTTTTGGCATTTAGCTTGAGGCCATGGCTCTGGCACCAGTTGTCTGTTTCTATGAGGCCCTTTTGTAGGATGCTTGTGTCGGCTGGAGAGTCGATTATGGTGCCCAGTTTGCAGTCATCTGCGAACTTGGTCAGCCACAGTCCTTCCGTGTTGGCCTGTACCGAGAAATATATACCAAACAAGAGAGGTCCCAGGACTGAGCCTTGTGGGACGCCACTTGTAACTGGTTTGGAGTCTGACATGGCTCCAGCAATTCTAACCATGTGGGTTCTGTCCTTGAGCCAGTTTGCAACCCATCTAGTGACATAGGGGTTTATATTTAAGCTGGTGAGCTTATCTATAATGCCTGAGTGGGGTATTGTATCGAAGGCTTTTGCGAGGTCCAGATAGGCTGTGTGGACCACCTTCCCTTGGTCAATGGCCTTGGTGACTGTTTCAAAGAAGTCAACCAGGTTTAAGAGGCAGGATCTGCCCTTAACAAAGCCAAACTGAGTAGGATCCAGTGTCTGTAGGTCCCCAATATCTTTATTTCTGAGGTCCATGATGATCCTTTCCATAGCTTTGCAGACCAAGCTAGTCAGGCTTATGGGGCGATAGTTTCCAGGATCCGTTGAGGCACCACCTTTGTGGAGAGGGACCACTGTTGCTGTACGCCACTCTTTGGGTACATATCCTGTAGTAAGGCTGGGATTGAACAGTAGCTTTATGCTTGGGTTTAGCTCTTCTTGGAGTTCATGTAGGACGCAGCCTGGGACACCGTCTGGTCCCATTGATGCTGTGTTTTTTGCTTTGGAGAGGGCGGCTCCCACCTGAGCATCTGAGATGTCGGGGGGGCAGCACTCTGCTGGGATAGATATTTGCCCTTTTGGTGGGGGGGGGGAGAAGTTTGCGTTGAAACTGTCAGGTAGGATGTTGGCAATGTCAGTGGGATCAGTGTATTTTTTGTCATTTTGGATTAATTCTGAGCATATCTGGGAATTCCCACCCAGGTTCCTAACATAACTAAAGAAAGCCTTGTGATTATCTTTAGTGTCCTGTGCAATTTTTCTCTCGAAGCTGGCCTTTGACGATTTTATGAGTGCCCTTAGTTTTTTGCTAATACTGATCAGAGATGCCTTCCCTTTTTGGGATTTTGCTCTATCATGTAGTAGCTTCCTCCTTCTATTGTATAGTTTGTTTATGGCTGGGGTCCACCAGACAGGTCATCTGCTTTGGAGGATTGGGTTTTGGTTTTATTTGGGATTGCATGATCCATGCATTCCTGAAGGTGTTCATAGAATGCATTTATAAAGGATTCTGCGGTCTGGGCCGTATTTTCCACAGGCCCGGGGGCTTTGAAGGATTCCACCTCGGTTTTGAGGAGTGTGAAATTTGCTTTAGAGAAGTTTTTCACTGTGGTTTTCTGGGCAGGGGGTGGGGTCGGGATGTGAATATCCAGTGAGATCAGTTTATGGTCTGATCTTACCAGTGAGGGATACACTTCTCGTCTGGAGCATAGAGTCCCCATGTTGGTGATGATCAGGTCCAGTATGTTTTCCCCTCTTGTGGGAGTGGTAACAAGTTGTTCCATAGCATTTCAGTTTATGAATTCTAGGAACCTTTGGGCAAGGGTGTTGGAGCTAGAGTAATGCTCCCAATCTATGGTAGGGTAGTTGAAGTCACCCAATATAATGGTGTTCGGAGAGACCTTCATATTTTCCAGTGTTCTCAGGAAGGCCGAGTGGGGTTCCTGGGTTTGGGAGGGTGTGATGTGATTGGTCCATCTATCTGTATATACTATATTTAACTTCATCATTGTTTTTTCAATTTGTCTGATGAAGTATTGTGTGTCAATACGAAAACGCTTACTCTCCTTTTTATTTTATTAAAAAGTTGTTTTTTATTGGATCCGTTTGACTCTGCTGTTTCGTTTTTTGTACATTCTAACTGGTGGATTAGCTCTCCTTCTTCTGGGTGGTTGTTGTTTCTAGCATTATTTCGTTTTGAGAATATGGCGGAAGGCAGTGTACATGTTATGGATGCAGACATGCTTTGAACCCAAGGAACAATTCTGAATTCAAGACTGCATGATTTTATGGCTGAACAACAGACTCCTCTGTTGACTGGTGAGATCCCGAATGCTCAGGATAATGGCGTATCCCTTGGTAATACTTCAACCTCTAAAATTTGTGAATTAAAAAATAATGTTGAGAATGACCTTTTCAGGTTTAAAAGGCTACAACATCAGTGCTTCCACTTGGAACCATGCCTCAATATGAATGTAATACCAAGCGGCTTAAGAGTTTCAAATATGCCTACGGATGGTGAATTCTACCCTGCACTTTTAGCACAATGGCAACAGATTAATTTGGACACCAGCAAAGCATTCTTGAAACTTTGAATTACTTTTTTTCAGCCCATGGAGTTGGAGCTGAGTAATAAAATAATTGAACAACAAAACTGGTACACCTTGTTTGCTGTAGCATAGACTAGATCCAGGCCTGCTGAATCTAGCTTTGTTTGTATAACTTGAGCACTAATCCAGGCATTCTTTAAAGTATTCAATTGTATTTAGTACTGCTTGGTAGTTACTTGATTAAAGTGTAGCTATCATTCTAAGTCTTTTGGATTAAGCACTTGGGCTTCAGACCAGTTGTTTTACATTAGGAAGGTTTGGGCCTGCACTGTGGTGGCAGGACAGGTAGCTTACATCCTTCTAAGTTGGGAACTGCTGATTGAGAGCTCAGTGTCTGTTATTCTAAAAGTGTATTAGTTCTGGTTTAAGCACTTGGGCTTCAGGCCAGTTATTTTACATTAAGAAGATTCGTGGTCTGCACTCTTGTGGGAGGAGTGGCTGGACTCTGCCCTTCTGAGCTGGGAATTTCTGGTTAAAGGCTTATAGTGCCTGCATATTTGAACTGTTTCTTACTGAAATTGGTACACCTTGTTTGCTGTAGCATAGACTAGATCCAGGCCTGCTGAATCCAGCTTTGTTTGTATGCTTGTTGTTTGTTTGCTTGTTATTTCCCTGAAACGCTAATTCCACCTAAAATGCGGCTTTTCAGCACTTCTGCGGATCCCTAGTGATATCTGCATTGCTTACTGTACTTATTTCCTTGTTTCACTTGAAAGAAAGTTACTGTTTGTCACTTTTGCATTTAAGTTACCTGTAACACATTGCATTTAAGTTACCTGGAACTTGCTCACTAAGTCAGCACTAAAAAATTAAAAGAACTACACCCTCAAAAACTCCCCTTGACTACCTTGTTCCCCATTGGCCCTTTGTTCCATTATAAAGAAATTCCCAATACTATTCTAGCATGTCCAAAGGTCAGTTGTCAATCTCCTCTCAGGTCCAGCTGGTGAATCTGGGAATCCTGAGGCAATGTTACAACTGCCTCATGTACACAGACAACCCTCTCCTCCTCCCAACAAATTCCAACACATGTGAGAGATGCAACCATATAGCCAAACTGGAGGCTAAGCTCTCTCAACTCAGTACTGGCGTAACCAGTCAGGAGGAGAAGGAAACCACACTCACTACAATTCCAGTCTCACATAGACCTACCACGACAGCAAACCAAACACATAAACACACAAAACATACTGGAGACTCTAAATAAAAATCTGCCTAAGCAGCAGAGACCTCCAAAGCAGACACCCAAGCAACCGCTACCCCGAAACAAAACACATGCAACACATAGCTCACAAAGCCAGTGTGCCGAACAGTCACAGCCCTTAAGGCTAAACAACACACCTGATACACTTGTAATAGGTGATTCTATTGTCAGGCACACTGATGTCCCGCTCACCAGGCTGAACAAGGAGAAGGTCATGGTGAGCTGCCTGTCGGGCGCTAGGATCCGCCACATAACACAAGCACTCAGGTTACTCCAAGGCAAGTACAAATATGACTCAGTCATTGTCCATGCTGGTGTGAATGACCTGAGATGTACCTCCCTGGACTACATGAAAAGAGACATAGAGGAGCTCTCTGAGCATGTAGCCCAGGCCGGTATGACCCTGACCTTGAGTAGCATCTTACCCTCACCAAGAATGATGCCACAATATGAAGACAAGATGATCAATTTCAACAATTGGCTTAAGTACTGGTGCCATTCAAAGGGGATCCAATGCCTGTCAGCCTGGGATGACATGCTCGACAAGCCACGATGCTTCACTAGGGACGGCTTGTACCTGTCACCCCTGGGCTTTCGGATATTGGCAAAGGCTCTTGCTACCCCCATATTGCCTTTTTTAGGCAAGGCTCAAAAGACAAACCCACCTCCATATGTATCACAAGGGATAAGAAACTAAGAGTAATGCTACTCAACGCCAGAGGTCTAAACCTCAAGATGCACGCACTCAAAACTCTCCTTAGCATGGAGAACATCGATATCTGTGCAGTAACAGAAACCTGGTTCAAGGGTCCCGAGAGAACCCCAGCACTACCAGGTTATACCTCATACCATGCTTTTCGGCCCCATAACTTGGACCGAACCACAAAAGGAGGGGGAGTATCAATATTCGTCAAAGATACCCACACCTCCAGGTTGGTGGCACAGCACGAAGCATCAGAGACTATCCATGTGCAACTAACAGTGGGTAAAACTGCCTTCCAGTTTATAGCCTGCTACAGACCACCCTCCCAAACCCAGGAACCCCACTCGGCCTTCCTGAGAACACTGGAAAATATGAAGGTCTCTCCAAACACCATTGTATTGGGCGACTTCAACTACCCAAACATTGACTGGGAGCATTACTCTAGCTCCAACACCCTAGCCCAAAGGTTCCTAGAATTTATAAACTCAAATGTTATGGAACAACTTGTTACCACTCCCACAAGAGGGGAAGACATACTGGACCTGATCATCACCAACATGGGGACTCTATGCTCCAGACCAGAAGTGTATCCCTCACTGGTAAGATCAGACCATAAACTAATCTCACTGGATATTCACGTCCCGACCCCACCCCCTGCCCAGAAAACCACAGTGAAAAACTTCTCTAAAGCAAATTTCACACTCCTCAAAACTGAGGTGGAATCCTTCAAAGCTCCCGGGCCTGTGGAAAATACGGCCCAGACCTCAGAATCCTTTATAAATGCATTCTATGAACACCTTCAGGAATGTGTGGATCATGCAATCCCAAATAAAACCAAGACCCAGTCCTCCAAAGGCAGACGTCCTGTCTGGTGGACCCCAGCCATAAACAAACTATACAATAGAAGGAGGAAGCTACTACATGATAGAGCAAAATTCCAAAAAGGGAAGGCATCTCTGATCAGTATTAGGAAAAAACTACGGGCATTCATAAAATCGTCTAAGGCCAGCTTAGAGAAAAATATTGCACAGGACACTAAGGATAATCACAAGGCTTTCTTTAATTATGTTAGGAACCTGGGTGGGAATTCCCAGATATGCTCAAAATTAGTCCAAAATGACAAAAAATACACCAAACCCACAGACACTGCCAACATCCTAGCTGGCAGGTTCAGCACAAACTTCTCTCCCCCCCTCCCCACCAAAAGGGCAAATATCTATCCCAGCAGAGTGCTGCCCCCCTGACATCTCAAATGCTCAGGTAAGAGCCGCCCTTTCCAAAGCAAAAAACACAGCATCAATGGGACCAGACGGTGTCCCGGGCTGCGTCCTACATGAACTCCAAGAAGAGCTAAACCCAAACATAAAACTACTGTTCATTCTCAGCTTTACTACAGGATATGTACCCAAAGAGTGGCGTACAGCAACAGTGGTCCCTCTCCGCAAAGGTGGTGCCTCAACGGATCCTGGAAACTATCGCCCCATAAGCCTGACTAGCTTGGTCTGCAAAGCTATTGAAAGGATCATCATGGAACTCATAAATAAAGATATTAGGGACCTACAGACACTGGATCCTACCCAGTTCGGCTTTGTTAAGGGCAGATCCTGCCTCTTAAACCTGGTCGATTTCTTTGAAACAGTCATCAAGGCCATTGACAAGGGGAAGGTGGTCCACACAGCCTACCTGGACCTCACAAAAGCCTTCGATACAATACCCCACTAGGGCATTATAAATAAGCTCACCAGCTTAAATATAAACCCCTATGTCACTAGATGGGTTGCAAACTGGCTCAAGGACAGAACCCACATGGTTAGAATTGCTGGAGCCACATCAGACTCCAAACCAGTTACAAGTGGCGTCCCACAAGGCTCAGTCCTGGGACCTCTCTTGTTCGGTATATATTTTTCGGAGGTACAGGCCAACACGGAAGGACTGTGGCTGACCAAGTTCACAGATGATTGCAAACTAGGCGCCATAATCGACTCTCCAGCCGACACAAGCATCCTCCAAAAGGGCCTCATAGAATCAGACAACTGGTGCCAGAGCCATGGCCTCAAGCTAAATGCCAAAATGTGTATAGTCATCCCCTTTGGCAAAAACAAAGTGCCCACAAATTACCACATAAATGGTAATCCATTAAGTACAGAAGAAGTAATTAGGGACCTGGGGACCCAGGTTGATAGCAATCTCTCATTTAACAACCACGTGGCCAAAGTGGTTAGAAAAATATTTTATATAGCCCACCTGATCATGAAGGGATTCACATCTAGATCAGGGGAGGTCATCGTGCCTCTTTACTCATCCCTCATCAGGCCCATAATTGAGTACAATGCCCCTTTTGGGATCTACCTTACCAAACACCTGCAGCAACTGGAAAGACCCCAAAAGTACCTCACCAAGAGGATCAAAGGGCTCAAACAGATGCCATATGCTGCCCGGCTAAAGAAACTCCAGCTCTACTCAGTGGCATACCGACTGCTCAGAGGCGATCTGTGCCTGACGTATAAAGCCATGTCCAACCTGGAATTAATGGACATGCTTCATCTCAGAAAATCCAAATCCCATCGAGCTACGCGCTTGAGAGACTTGAACCTCAGCACTGAAATAAATAGGACATGCTGGAGGGACAGATTTATAACCCAGAGGCTCCCTTCACTCTGGAATAAAATCCCAGTCCAGGTTAGGCAGAGTCCCTCATTGACTCTCTTCAAGAGGAATCTTGATGAGTGGATGGGAGATCGTAGTTTTACCCCGGGTATCACTTCTGTGTCACTGTTAGACAGAGGCACAGTATACTAACCTCGAAAAAGGGCATAGCAAAATAAATTTAAAATGGGTGGCGAAAGCCAAACACACTGTGGCTAGGCTTATAAATGCCCTAGGGCAGATAGCCTAGTATGAACCTATGAACATATGAAAATGAATTAGCCAAGATTACGGGTGATGTGTATGTGGATCTTTATGCAAATGAACTGATTGAAAAGGTCAGTAGCTAGTAGAAGAAATTGATCAGGCAGAAAAAGAAAAAACGGGCAAGGGATGTGTTCGATTTTTCACATCAACAGGATTGTACCTGCCCTAAAGTTCATAATGCACCGGAGAAGTCAGAGACATTGCAGAAAACTTCAGAAGCTGAATCATCCAACTTAGTGAACTCTGAAGGTATACCATCCAATCGTATTTCAGATGCAAATATCTCATCACTGGAGCCACCTACTTCGGTGTATTCTACTCTGTTGGTGGATCTGCCTACTGTTGTTAATTCTGGTTTGGCTTCTTTGGCTGCTGAAGTTGGACCGGTTGTAAGAAGCAAAATTATACCATTGCATAAGGAGCAGGTTTTTCCTGTACTACCTTTACCATTTTGGTGTCAGAGGAAGAGATTGTTCGATCAAGGAATATCCAGAGGAGCCCAGAAAAGGAAGGAGCCACATTTACAGCCTCAGACCTGAACCTTGAAGAAGAAGTGGGCATAGAAACGTAGGATTAGTATGAAACATTTCACGATACACATTGACTGAAGCGGAGCATACATTATTGACAAAAGGTTTGACTTTCGTACCCACTGTTAAATCTGATTGTAGTGACTTGTTAATTCAACTGCAGATGTTTGCCTGCAATGTTACATTGAAACAACTATTTGGAAGTAATGAAATTTGTCAGGCTTTTAAAAAAAGGAGCACATTTGTGCCCACTTTACCACATAATATAGAAGTGCTTATTCAAGCATGCGAATGAGATTTTTATGACAGCTTTAGAGATGTATCTATTGATTCATAAAGTAATCTATCTGGAAAAGAACAGCCGACGATTTATAGTTCACAAAGGAATGATAATTCACCCTTCAGATAAAGGCGGACCCATTGCGGTGCTTCATTCCGACTATTACATTACAGAAGTGAGAATTATGTCATCTGATGTGAACGTTTATCAAGCTGCATCTGTTGTGCACAATATGATGGAAAGTATTAGTAATGTTTCAGATGAAACTTTCTGCTTGGGTCTTATAACTAAAAAAATGTTAGAGTTTTTTACAGTCACTAAACTCTTGATTCCCCAAATATATGGACTGCCCAAAATACACAAAAATCCTACACAGCCCAAGTTTAGACCAATTGTAGCAGGTGCAGGATGGCTCAGTGAGCCAATTTCAATATATTTGGACAAGCAGCTCAGGGTAGTGTTGATGTAAATGACTACCCTATTGTACTTAAAGACACTGAGCACTTTCTGTGTGATTTATAGGAGGTGACAACAGGACCTAGTAACTTTAGATTTGATCTATTAATGATTCTAGATGTAGTATCACTTTTTATGTGCATCTCCAACCAAGAAGGTATCTCCATGGTTAAAGCTGGTTTGATAAGACAAGGGAAGTACGGGGCACAGCATATTGATTTTATCTGTATGCTCTTAGACTTGGTGCTAGAGCACAGCTTATTTTTGTTTGACAACATATGTTATTGGCAAGCAGCTGGTGTGGCCATGGGCACCAGCTGTGCCAGTTTGTACGCTAATTTAGTCATGATGGAATGGGAACATTAATGTATACAGCAAGGCAAGGACTTCCCAGTCTGGTTTTATCAACATTTTGTTGATGACCTTTTTATAAGTTGGACTGGCAAAGAAGAAGACCTTTTACAATTTGTGCATGGCTTAAATAACAGTACTCCCTTTCTTAAGTTTACTTTAAATAAGCCAGATACTAAAACTGACTATCTGGATGTAACAATTATTAAAACGGATAGTAGTTTATTCACTAGGTTACATAGAAAAGAATGTTATCATCCAGCATTCCTTTTCAGGGAGAGCATGCATCTGCCCCATATATTTAACAATATGGTAGAGGGTCAAGCATTTAGGGTGTTATGTCTTTTCTGTGACACCTCTGATTTTGTAGCAGAGTTAGAGTATCTTAGGAAAGCATTTGCTAGTAGGGCTTATAATCCAAGTGAAACTGAACATGCATATTTGAAAGAAACTCTCCATATAATACTCATCACTGCCTACTCCTTAAATCCCTCCACTGGCTTGATTTCCCCACCTGCTGCTGCTATCACAACTTCAAATGCTACACTTCATTCTCTATAAACCTTCATCCTGCCCTGCTCTCTCTTCCTTCATCTCTATCTACACACACCTTTGCTTACTCTTCGTACCTCTAATCAACAACCACTACACAACTACCAACCAAAAAAAATCAGTAGGAAAACCCCTATATAAACACTCTATCACTCAAACTTGGAATAAACTTCCTAGAGACATATGTTCCATCATCCACCCATCCCACTTTAAAGAAAAATTAAAAGTCCACCTGCTTTACTTCAAAATCTTTCCTTGTCTAGCTCCAACTTAACTCCTCTCTCCACTCCTTGAGTACGCCTCTCAGTAACCCCCTCTCAGCAAAATATCATCTCTACTTGAAGACACTTATTCCTACTTTACACTTATATCTGTTTGGAACAAACTCTTTCTGTAAATATGTATATAAATCACTACAGTGATCATTTAGGATAGATATAACTACAGATGCTTAAACTGTATTTTTGTCTCAGGTAAATTTTTTTTTTACTTCATCTTTTAAAGAGTATTGTATAATCTTTTTTCTGAACACATCAATGTATTTGTTATCAGTTTTCTGTATTTACATATTTTGTATTTTTGGAGCTTTTCTCATTGTGTCTTTACTGAAAATGAGTCACAAGCCCAGCTGGACTAACCCGGTCAACAAATGTCAATAAATAACTAAATACAAAAATAAATAGAAAGATGGGGTAAACCCTACTTCTCTGATGCAATTAGATATCAGAAGGAAAATAAACTTTTGAATTGAAGTATCCCTGTGATTCTGCCTTATACACAAGATATCAGGACAGTAAGGGACATAATCAATAAAAACTGGCATATTTTAATGGTGGATCAGAAGACGTGATCTTGTGGGTGAACATCCTAGATTCATTTATAAGAACAGAAGGAATCTAAAACAGCAGCCGTGTTACCCTAGAGTGTACCGATCCATTGATCCATTAGAGGCAGGTACTTATAAATGTGGAACTTGTGCATTTTGCACATACATAGATACATTTAGGTTTTTTAGACATCCTGATACGAACTATTTATGGCAATTGGGAGTCAAAGCTGATTGCAACACCAGTAATGCTGTATATGTGGCACATTGTGTGGTATGTTTTAAATTCTATGTAGGCAAGTCTAATCGTCATCTGAAGGAAAGGATTAGAGATCATGTTTACTGTACTAGGAAGGGACATGACTACAGTGCCCTAACTAAACATACCCTTTCATTAGGTGATACGTATAGCTTTTAATTCCAGGTGCTGCATGTAGGAAGGGACATGACTACAGTGCCCTAACTAAACATACCCTTTCATTAGGTGATACGTATAACTTTTAATTCCAGGTGCTGCATGTAGGAAGGGACATGACTACAGTGCCCTAACTAAACATACCCTTTCATTAGGTGATACGTATAGCTTTTAATTCCAGGTGCTGCATGTAGGAAGGGAAATGACTACAGTGCCCAAACTAAACATACCCTTTCGTTAGGTGATACATATAGCTTTTAATTCCAGGTGCTGCATGTAGGTTGGGACATGACTACAGTTCCCTACCTAAACATACCCTTTCATTAGGTGATACGTATAGCTTTTAATTACAGGTGCTGCATGTAGGAAGGGACATGACTACAGTGCCCTAACTAAACATACCCTTTCATTAGGTGATACGTATAGCTGTTAATTCCAGGTGCTGCATGTAGGAAGGGACATGACTACAGTGCCCTAACTAAACATACCCTTTCATTAGGTGATACGTATAGCTTTTAATTCCAGGTGCTGCATGTAGGAAGGGACATGACTACAGTGCCCTAACTAAACATACCCTTTCATTAGGTGATACGTATAACTTTTAATTCCAGGTGCTGCATGTAGGAAGGGACATGACTACAGTGCCCTAACTAAACATACCCTTTCATTAGGTGATACGTATAGCTTTTAATTCCAGGTGCTGCATGTAGGAAGGGACATGACTACAGTGCCCTAACTAAACATACCCTTTCATTAGGTGATACGTATAGCTTTTAATTCCAGGTGATGCATGTAGGAAGGGACATGACTACAGTGCCCTAACTAAACATACCCTTTCATTAGGTGATATGTATAGCTTTTAATTTCAGGTGCTGCATGTAGGAACGGACATGACTACAGTGCCCTAACTAAACATACCCTTTCATTAGGTGATACGTATAGCTTTTAATTCCAGGTGATGCATGTAGGAAGGGACATGACTACAGTGCCCTAACTAAACATACCCTTTCATTAGGTGATATGTATAGCTTTTAATTTCAGGTGCTGCATGTAGGAACGGACATGACTACAGTGCCCTAACTAAACATACCCTTTCATTAGGTGATACGTATAACTTTTAATTCCAGGTGCTGCATGTAGGAAGGGACATGACTACAGTGCCATAACTAAACATACCCTTTCATTAGGTGATATGTATAGCTTTTAATTCCAGGTGCTGCATGTATGAAGGGACATGACTACAGTGCCCTAACTAAACATACCCTTTCATTAGGTGATACGTATAGCTTTTAATTCCAGGTGCTGCATGTACAACTAGAATATATTAAAATGGGGATATTGTTAATGCCACTGAGAATGTAGAACTTCAATGGATCTTACATTTGGGTGCACACCGTGGATCAGAGCTTAATGATTGTGTTTCCCCTCAAACCTGTGTTAAAAGGCAGAAGATTGCATCATTAATGTGTTTTATGTCTTTAATTCTGAATATTTTTTGGAGGGATTTTTATGTGATGTGATTGGTCCATCTATCTGTATATACTATATTTAACTTCATCATTGTTTTTTAAATTTGTCTAATGAAGTATTGTGTGTCAATATGAAAGCACTTACATTCCCCTTTGTTTTACTAAAAAGCTGTTTTTTATTGGATCTGTTTGCCTCTGCTATTTCATTTTTTGTACATTCTAACTGGTGGATTAGCTCTCCTTCTGGGTGGGTGTTGTTTCTTGTTTTATTACTATGTTACTAACTCTAACTGCTGTTGGTTTTCCATATTAATTCCTGGTTGCCATTATTAAAGTGCTATATTTGTATATGTTTTATAATATTTTATTATGTTTGGAGCTTTTCTCCTGGGGCCTCTGCTGAAAAAGGGCTTCTTGCCCAGTCAGACTAACCCGGTTAACATATGTCAGATGAATAAATTAATAAATAAAATAAAAATGAGTGCAATGATAATGCTAATTAGGCTTCATCTCATTATTGTTTCTGAATTGTTCAGACTATGATGTGAGCACAGCTGTCAAACATGGAGCATATTTATACATGTTTCCTTGCATATGGCTAAATGTCTGCATCCAGCTCCACACTTGTGCAGGATTACCTACTATTTTGGAGGTAAGGCAAATGTCATTCCATTTTTATAACTATCTGCAAATTGAGTCACTATAGAGCGTATATAGGAATGGAGGACTGCCACGTTTCATACAATAAAGCATTGTTGGAACCATGAGACAGCACCTATATTCTCAGAGTTTGCCATCTGTCACTCAAATGAGATGCAAGGTGATGCCCATCATTGTCCAGCAGGAAGGACATTCAAGAACTGTTTTGCACACCAATGGTCTGCCATTTTTCTGTGAGATTCTCAAAGGTGAGACTAATGGCTGGGGAAGGATATGGTAGTGCTCCTTTTAGAGCACAGAAGTAGGTATTGTGATTAGGAGTCCAACATTTTTCTGGGCATCCTTCATAAGGCTAAGGAAAACAGACAGAAGCTTCTACGGGCGGGGGGGGGGTTATACTGGGTCACTGTATAATGCTTAAGCCTGGAATAGTATTACAGTGACATGAAATGCCTCAGTCCTGACCACTTTTACCAATAGGAGAATGAGGTTAAACAGCAGTCACCACCTCCATGCTGTAGTCTTAGTGAGTACCTTCACAAGCTGGACTCTGTTTTTCATAAAATCTAACCAAGATGACACTGATATGTAGACTGTCTTTTATATAGCATATATCATGGACAGAAGTAGGTTAAACATTAAAAAAAAAGCTGGGTGCACAAGACCCAGGATAAAAAACTGCAGAATCCTGCAAGGTACACTGGTGCCAGAATAGGAAAATATGACAGTACAAAATCCTGAAAACATGGAAACATTCCTACAATGCGGCTAGGCTAGGATCAGTGGACGATGCCCCCCACCCCTATTGCAGAAGGAAGTAGAAGTCCACAAAAATTCTCACAAACTGACAAGCAAAAACAGCTGTAAAGATGATAGAGTGGACTACTGAAGATAAAAAAGAAATTATGTATTGTTACTATTTGTGATGCCCCACCACTAGATCAGTAATCAAGGACCCTCAATTCTCACCACTTGCACCAGTGGGGGGACATACACTGGGAGGTTAACAAGTACATACACAGTATTTCCAGATGCAGCTCTCTGCATCAAGTGTAATTTCCCTTAAGAGCACACAGAGGCCACAATCAGTCCGGGGCTGGTTTCTCCCTCTTCCTCCAGATCACAAATAAGACTCCCCACTGGCACAGCTATAGAGTTGAGATCTCAGTTGAGTGAACAAGCCAAGACCTCCAGCACTCTCTCTCTGTCTAAACAGTGCTTCTTGTCCCTATCCAAGTAGCTCACACACACAGACACACACACACACACACACACACACACACACACACACACACACACACACACACACACCTGGGAAAGGCTGGCACAAGTTGCCAGCTATGCCCCCTTCTGTCCAGACTATAATGTAGTTTTTACTGTCACCAGTGACTCCTGCCAGCTA
Source organism: Protopterus annectens (assembly GCF_019279795.1). Taxonomy (NCBI): domain Eukaryota; kingdom Metazoa; phylum Chordata; order Ceratodontiformes; family Protopteridae; genus Protopterus; species Protopterus annectens. The sequence goes on along the minus strand of NC_056732.1, from coordinate 22,257,980 downwards.
CCTTAAGGCCCTTAACAAAGGGTGTCCAATCTTACTGTGTAATATTAATACTAATACAAATGGCAGTTTGACAAAGAGCAAGGCTGTTATGAGTGGCCCACACAGTGTCACCAAATAAATATGCAAGTACTTTTAAAACTTAAATATCCATACACAGATCAGCCGAAATGAAATGTTTAAATATATTTAATAATAAAAAAAAAATAAAAAATAAAAAAGAACAAGACAATACTAAATACAGTGTCATCACAGTTCAAAACCATAGGAAATATAACAGATGCATGAAAAACATTATATAGACCAAGAAACCTTGGTCCTTTTGGTAAAAGAAGCAACTGAGGAAGTGCAGAAATATAAAGAACAACATCTAAAGACTTTTGAAAGATATAAAAAAGAAATATGGACAAGGGAAAGAAAGAGAGATCTGATATGCTGCAATATTTATGCAAATGAGAAAGCCAAATTAATCAACACAAAAAAGGCAGCCCACAACATTGTAAGACAGTCTCAAATAAATAAAAAATAAATATCTAAACTAAGCTTCAATATAGTCCTCATTAAATCTAAGAGTAATATACTATAATATGCAAACTTACTAATAGAGCAAGGCAGATGTGGTGAATTGATCTTCTAGTTGTTGTCTTCAAGACAGAATGCAGAATGCTCTGTCTCATTAACAGACTTCTCAAATTAATATCTAAAGTATTACTTCTGGGATAGCCTGCAGAATTACATCATTTATTGTCATCTGACTTCTAGTCCCCAGGCCAAAACAACCATTGATGAAGCTGGCAGTATTTAGCTGGAAGTCTTAAAACAATTGCATTCCTTCATGCTTTCAAGACTATTAATTAATTCATCCTAGAGACAATATAGACATTGTGTCTCTTGCTGCATTGAAAATTGATGGATACCATCTTTTATGGCCTAGGCATAAAGTAATTTAATTTCAGTTATTTTTCTGAAGTTAAACTCCTACATTCCAGTTTCCACTCTTAAAATATATACATTTAAACAGTTACAATAGTGCACGTACATTTCTATTCTCTTCCAGCAAGGCACTCTGTGGATCAATTTTAAACACAAGCATTTTACAAATACCTTTTCAATATACACGTCTGTACAAGCGGTTTGATATACACATGACATACAATTCTAATGCATTTGTAACACAGGCATTTTGTATAAATCATTTCAATATTCACCAAAGTCATATAATTATATAAAAAATTCCAGCTAGCTGGGCTGGCAGTATCTTCTTTCACCACACTATTAAGCAAGCAGACAAGAATTTCTGGATAGAAGATATTCAAAAAGACTAAGACAGAAATTAGAGGAAAGAAAAATGCTTCCACAAGAAAAACTGTCAGAAGCATAATACAACAGATGCATGAAAAACATTATATAGACCAAGAAACCTTGGTCCATTTGGTAAAAGAAGCAACTGAGGAAGTGCGGAAATATAAAGAACAACATCTGAAGACTTTTGAAAGATATAAAAAAGAAATATGGACAAGGGAAAGAAAGAGAGATCTGATATGCTGCAATATTTATGCAAATGAGAAAGCCAAATTAATCAACACAAAAAAGGCAGCCCAAAGTTATTTGAAAAGAAATACAGGCAAAGGCATCCAGATATGAAAAATTTCACAATACAAAATATAATACCACAAATAGGGAATGTAGACTAGATTAGTAAAGTAGAAATTAAAAAATAGAAGTTTAAGGTATGGTGGAATACCTGTGATATGAAGGATCTAGTGCAGAAAGTCTAACACAGGTTATGTTACAGCATGATGCGACAAGTCACCAAAGTAAGGAGCAACAGGAAGATTAGGAGACATCTGAAGAAGAAATACGGACATGGGAAAGAAAAAGAGATTTAATATGGGGCATCCGGACATAGAAAATTTTACAACACAAAAATAAGAAAACAAAGAGGAAAAGTAGAAAAGGTGATTAGTAATGGAGAAATTAAAGGAATAGAAACAGAGATTACAGATTACCTGCAAAGAGAATGATTTAGTTTAGAAAATCTAACTATGATAACATCACAGCAGGATGGTGCAATGGATCCCCAAATTAAGGAGAAACCACCAGAGTGGGAAACATCATTTGCCATATGAAAATACTTTGGAGCCTTCCTTACTAAAACTGGAGTTACTCAGTAAGGCAATGAACAGGAAACTGTGGCAACTCTGACACAGTCAATGCTGTGGAGTGTTAGGCCAGTGAGTTCCCATATGAAAGAGCAACAGATGATACAGGATGAGATTGAAGAGAATATGGTACAGGAATATTTATTTATTTATTTATTTTATTTTACATTTGTTGACCGGGTTAGTCCAACTGGCTATATGTCCATTTTCAGTGGAAGCCTGGGGAGAAAAGCTCCACACTTCAGAATAGAACCACAATAACATAGGTACATTATTAAGATTTTGCAAATTATAATAGTACATTACATTTTAGCTTATGAGTAAGGAAAAAACATTCCAAGCTACATAACTCGTATGGATATACATACAACAAAATATAAGGTAAGTGAAATCAAGCACCATTTGAACTTTAAAAAGGTTATACACACATTAATGTTAGAAACAAAGAATAACTAGCTTGTGTGAGTGAGAAGATTAGTGTCTGGAGACAGTGGAGGTAGTTAGTCAGGGTTTGCACAGGGTCATAGCCAGTGCGATTTAAGGTATAGTTTGAGTTTGGATTTAAAGAGGGTAGTTGAAGTTGAAGATGCTTTGGAACTTTCTGTAGAATGCCCACAGGAAACTGAGAACAAAATATGTGCCCTCAGTCTATCAGAAATTATCTAAGAGAAGGGTTGCCCAAATGACACATAGCCCACAGACTCAGTGTGCCACTCAACCACAGCCCATAAGGCAAAACAACGTACCCAACACACTAGTCATAGGTGACTCTATAGTCAGGCACACTGATGTCCCACTCACCAGGCTAAACAAGGAGAAGGTTACTGTTAGCAACATGTTGGGTGCCAGAATCTGCTACATAACACATGCACTCAGGTCACTCCAAAACAAGTACAAATATGAATCTGTGATTGTCCATGTTGGTGTGAATGACCTGAAAAGTACGTCCCTGGACTACATGAAAAGAGACATGGAAGAGCTCTCCGATCTTGCAGCCCAGGCAGGTATGACACTAGCCCTGAGTAGCATCCTGCCATCACCCAGAATGATACTGCAGTACAAGGACAAAATGACTGACTTCAACAGTTGGCTAAGCTTCTGGTGTCATTCTAAGGGGATCCAGTATCTGTCTGCCTGGGATGACATGGTTGACAGACCACGATGCTTTGCCAGCGATGGCCTGCATCTTTCACCCCTGGGATTCCGGATACTGGCAAAAGCTCTTGCCATCCCTATAGTGCCTTTTGTAGGCAAGGCTCAAATGACAAATTCACCACCATAACAGGAACAGGCAAGCAAAAACTGAGGGTAATGCTACTCAATGCTAGAAGTCTAAATCTCAAAATGTACTCACTCGAGGCACTCCTTAAAATAGAGAACATCGATATCTGTGCAGTGACTGAGACCTGGTTCAAGGCTCCAGCATTACCAGGCTATAACTCATACCACACTTTTCGGCCACCTAACCTGGACCGGAACACCAAAGGCAGAGGTGTGTCCATATTCATTAAGGATCTCCACACCTCCAGGCAAATTGCTCAGCATAATGCATCCATGGTTATCCAAGTGCAACTAACTCTGGGAAAAACTGCAATCCAAATTGTAGCTTGCTACAGATCCCCCACCATGCCCCAGGATTCCCACTCCTCTTTTCTTGATATACTGGAAAATATTAGGGTTCAACCAAACACCCTAATATTGGGCGATTTCAACTACCCCACCATTAACTAGGAAAACTACTCATGTACCAACTCCTTCACTCAGCTCTTTCTGGAATTCATAAATTCTAATGCCCGGGATCAACTTATCCACACCCCACCAGGGGCAACAATATCCTAGACCTAGTCATTACCAACATGAGTGATTGGTGTTCTACACCTAAAGTCAACTCCTTGTTAATCAGATTCGACCATAAGCTAATCACACTAGATATCCACATCCCACCACCACCCTTATTAAGGAAACCATGGTAAAAAATTTCTCCAAAGCCAGCTTCATGCTTCTTAAGACAGAAGTGGTGAACTTCATGACATCCATGCAGATGGACAATACAGTTACGACTGCTGAATCCTACACAAATGCACTCTATAAGCACTTACACGAGTGCATGGATCATGCTATCCCAAAGAGAACCAAGCCGCTATCCTCCAAAAAAAGGAAGTCAATCTGGTGGCCCCCTGCCATAAACAAACTCTACAACAGAAGGAAGAAACTGTTGCAAAAGAGAGTAAAATTCCATGAGTGGAGGAGCTCTCTGGTCAGCCTCAGTAAGAATCTGAGATCCCTTATAAGATCCTCCAAAGCTAGCTATGAAAACAAGATCACCGCTGATTCTAAAAACAACCACAAAGCATTCTATAGCTGTGTCAAGAATCTCAATGCCAGCACCCAGATCTGCTCTGAGTTACAGCACAATGGCACAAAAATTACAGAACCAACTGATATTGCCAACATCCTGGCAGATAGGTTCAGTGATACGTTTACCCCCCCCCCCTCTCATCCCCTAAAGGGCCCATATCTATACAGGAAGAATGCAGAGCCCCTGTAATCACAACTACACAGGTAAAAGCTGCACTCTCTAAAGCCAAAAACACAGTATCCATGGGACTGGACAACATCCCAGGCTGCGTTTTACATAAACTTCAGAAAGAACTGGCTCTCCACCTAAGCACCATGTTCAATCATAGCTTCACATCAGGCTTTGTGCACACTGAATGGCACACAGCAACAGTTATCCCACTCCACAAAGGGGGAGCCACCACTAATCCTGGTAACTATCGCCCTATTAGCCTGATGAGCCTGGTCTGCAAGGTCATGAAATGTATCATCATGGAATTCATAAACAAAGACACTGGTAACCTCCAAACTCTGAACCCCACCAAGTTCAGGTTTGTGAAAGACAGATCATGCCTCCTGAACCTGGTTGACTTATTTGAGGCAGTCACCATAGCCGTACATGAGGGTAAGGTGGTTCACACAGCCTATCTTGACCTCACCAAGGCTTTCAACAACATCCCCCATTCTGGAGTTATAGCTAAAGTCACTAAACTAGGTATAAATCCCTATGTCACAAGATGGGTTACCAACTGGCTCAGTGACAGAATCCACACTGTAAAAGTTGCAGACTCCAAATCTGACTTCAAACTAGTGACAAGTGGAGTACCACAGGGTTCAGTCCTGGGACCTCTCCTGTTTGGCATCTACTTCTCTGAAGTACAAGATAACACAGAAGGCCACAGATGACTGCAAACTAGGACCTATAGTCAAGTCCCCAAATGATGTGGACACCCTACAGAAGGGCCTCACTGAGACAGATGCCTGGTGTCAGAGCCATGGCCTCAAGCTCAATGCCAAAAAGTGCATTGTTATCCCCTTTGGTAAAAACTCTGTACCCATGAGCTACCACATAGGTGGCAGTCTTCTTAATGCCAAATGTGTGATAAGACACCTTGAGACCAGGTGGACAGTAGAATCTGCTTTGATAATCACATTGCCACAGTAGTCAGGAAATCCTTCTACGTGGCACACTTCATCACAAAAGGGTTCTCATCCAGGAAAAAAGAGGTCATTGTTCCCCTCTACTCGACAGTCATTAGACCCATTATAGAGTACAATGCCCCTTTTGGAGTGTACCTCACAAGACATCTGCAGCAGCTGGAAAGGCCACAGAAGTACCTCACAAAGAGGATTACTGGCCTTAAACAGATGCCTTACACTGACCATCTCAAAAAACTCCAGCTTTACTCTGTAGCATATTGGCTACTCTGAGGTGATCTCTGCCTAACATACAAAGCTATGTCAAACCCAGGGCTGTTGGGACATGCTACACTTAAAGAAATACCAATCCCTCCAAGCTACACGCTCTAGGGACCTAAACGTTGTCACCACAATAAACAGAACATGCTGGATGGATAGATTCCTGTCCCAGAGACTTCCCATACTCTGGAATAATCTACCCATCTATGTCAAGCAAAGTTCCTCATTAGCACTCTTCAAAGAAAATCTTGATGAGTGGATGGGAAATAGGAAATACACTCCGAGGATCGCTTCTGTGGCTCTACTCAACAGGGGCACAGGAAATTAACTTTCTTGGGTTGGCATAAGCCAGGGAACTTTGCTGGCTAGGCTTACTTAGGCCCTTGGGCTGATAGTCTAGTACTTACCTATGAACCTACCTATGGACCTATGGACAGACATAGTAAGACCAATGAAAGAATTAGACTACAGAAAGTTAATAAAACCCAAAAAGTTAGAACTTTGTTAAACAAATGAACACAGTAATTAGGACTGTTCATAGAGATTCATGTGATATAACAGAAGTAAATAAAATATATTACTGTACAGCTAAATTAATAATGGATAGTGCTACCACAAAAACACAGGGTAGTAAGAGAAAGGAAGGGGAGAAATCAAATGCCATCATGGAAGTATCGAACAGAGAAAACTATAAAGCAGTTAAAACAAGGTGTCACTGTTAGAAGAGTATAGAAGAGGGAACAGAGCAACAAAAATACTCAGAAAGCTAGATATGATAAAAGCAATGCATAGTACCAGGACAAATCAGGATCGATTGTACACTGGGAAACAAAGCAAAAGGAATTGAAACACCACCAAAAAAGAAGGACTAGACAAATTTTGGAAAACTATCTATGAAAATCTTGTGGAACACAACAAAGATGCTAAATGGACAGAAGAAGTAAAAGAAAGAATAAGAAGTTTAAAGGTACAGGATATGAAATGGGATGAAATAACAGCCAGAGAGATTGAAACAAAGTTAAGAAAAGCTCCTAAATGGAAAACCACAGGCCCAGATGCAGTACCTTACCTCTGGCTAAATGTACTGACATCTTTACATGAAAATTTAGCAATGACAAGAACTATTTATATGCATACCCTGAACTGTCACCAACTTGGTTAACAACAGGAAAAACAATCTTCCTTAACAGTGGACCTGCAAGCTATCCTAAAATATAGACCAATAACTTGCATTCCAATAATGTTTAATCTATACACTAGAACAGAAATTTATAGTCATTTAGAAGAAAACTCAAATCATGGCAGTAGAACAAAAGGGTAATAAAAGAAAGTCATATGGAACATGGGGTTCATTTGTTGTTAAATAAAGTCATAGTGGAGAAATGTAAAAAGGGAAAGAATCTAAGTATGGCATGGATTGACTACAAAAAAACATTTGATAGTATCCCACATTCATGAATAAAAGAGTGCTTAAAAATGTATAAGATGCACCCTACACTGATCGATTACATTACAGTGACCATGAAACAGAAAAAGAAAGAATATAAGGTGAAGGATGAGATGAGAAGGCAAGAAATGTGGAAAAATGCATAAATATAGTTGCAGGTACAGAAAACTCTGGGAACATCCTCATGTTAATCGGGATCAAATGCAGGAATGGTTAAGGAGAGGTGAATTTAAATCAAAAGATGAAAGGCAAATATCGGTGGCCCAAGATTGTGGACTACATACACGTTGGTTTACAAAGCCCATTGAACATGTGGGAGAAAGAGACAAATATAGGTTTTGTAAAACAGAATTGTAAACAGTTGCACATCTTGTTGCTGGGTGTGATACACTAATGGCAGAAGGACTGGCAGGGTCTATATTATGTAGTCGAAAGATGTGTTCAGCAAACACATCTTCATCGATACATAAATACCAAACCCTGTAATCGTTGAATGGCCACATCAGAGACTTTTTTCCCAGGGGAAAAAGCACTTGGCCTAAGGAACAGCAAACAAATGTTCAACCCCCCACACCCCCCACTAACTAAATATACCAACTCTGAGATTGCACTAGCGTGGGGAAAAGGGCAAATCCTCGATGACGGACAAGCGTTTTTTCCCCTGAGTAAAAAGTCACTGATGTGGCCATTCGGCGATTACAGGGTTCAATATTTATGTGTCGATGAATACGTGTTCGCTGAACATGTCTTTCAACTACATAATATAGACCCAAAAGGCATAATAATGTGGCAAGACTGTTGCACTAGGGATTGTGCAAACATTATAATACCGAAGTAGCTGAAAAATACAGGAAACACAGTAAAAATAAAAAACACACACCGTTGGTCATCTTTTCAATACTGGAAACACAAGCCACAAAGCATCACAGAAAATGATGAAGTTTATATCACATGGGATCACCCATTACCAACAGTTCAAAATATAGATGCTAGAAAACCAGAAATAGTAGTCCATGAAAAAAGATAAAAAATAGCATTGATCATTGAAATTTCTACACCCAGTGACTACAATGTCTTAAGTACATCGAGAAACAACGTAATAAAATAGCAGGATTTGCAGGCAGAAATAAGGGAAATGAGGAAGATACCCAGACATTTCCAATTCTAGTCGGAGCAACAGGTCTTATAAAAAAGAATTTGCAATCATACTCAGATATGTTACCGATACATGGAACTCTGTACACATTGCAGAAGGAGTCATTACTGTTCACATTGCAGGTGCTATAAAGAGCACTTTTGACTGACATCAAAGAGTGAAACAATACTAATTTTATGAACTTTAATCATACTTTGATTTAAGAATGGGGTCCATTCCTGTCATGGTATTAGAAACCCAAAAGACTTGGAGAAATGAAAAAAATAAAGAAAGAATACGAAATAAGTACGCATAACTAATTTTACGTACAGAAATAACTTATGACTGTGTGCTGGACACAAACAAATTTTACACGATATCCTTTAAACGTCTCTATTGCCCCAGAAGACATAAAAAGGAATAGGCAGATGCACAGCAGCAGAATGGGGTACATGACAATGCATGTGGGTGAGTATGTGCACCCATAACAATGCATGTGGGTTAGTATGCACACCCATAACAATGCATGTGGGTGAGTATGTGCACCCATAACAATGCATGTGGGTGAGTATGTGCACCCATAACAATGCATGTGGGTGAGAATGTGCACCCATAACAATGCATGTGGGTGAGTATGCGCACCCATAACAATGCATGTGGGTGAGTATGTGCCCCAGAAGACATAAAAAGGAATAGGCAGATGCACAGTAGCAAAATGGGGTACATGACAATGCATATGGGCGAGTATGTGCCCCAGAAGACATAAAAAGGAATAGGCAGATGCACAGTAGCAGAATGGGGTACATGACAACGCATGTGGGTGAGTATGTGCCCCAGAAGACATAAAAAGGAATAGGCAGATGCACAGTAGCAGAATGGAGTACATGACAATGCATGTGGGTGAATATGTGCACCCATAACAATGCATGTGGGTGAGTATGTGCACCCATAACAATGCATGTGGGTGAGTATGTGCCCCAGAAGACATAAAAAGGAATAGGCAGATGCACAGTAGCAGAATGGGGTACATGACAATGCATGTGGGCGAGTATGTGCCCCAGAAGACATAAAAAGGAATAGGCAGATGCACAGTAGCAGAATGGGGTACATGACAATGCATGTGGGCGAGTATGTGCCCCAGAAGACATAAAAAGGAATAGGCAGATGCATAGTAGCAGAATGGGGTACATGACAATGCATGTGGGTGAGTATGTGCACCCATAACAATGCATGTGGGTGAGTATGTGCACCCATAACAATGCATGTGGGTGAGTATGTGCACCCATAACAATGCATGTGGGTGAGTATGTGCACCCATAACAATACATGTGGGTGAGTATGCGTACCATGCTGAAAATGTCTAACTTTTAATAGTAACAGTAATATAAAGTACATTAAAAATGAATGCATAACTGTCATACGCCATGCCACATCTGTCAGTGCTGGCGTAGCTCAAAGACAGCACCATGACTGGACACTGTTAGATGTGTGTCTCTGTATGCCTCTTACTGTACAGATGGACAAGTGTGTCATAACGTTAAGTGTCTTTGTCCTCACATGGTCCTGCCCCGCTTATGTTTTTATGAAAAAACATTTTGTGTATATTTGTCTGTGCAGTAACATCACTACAGAAGTACATGTTCCATATATGTAGACTCATAATTACTAATGTGCTGGTGATTTAATTATATACTCTTGAGCCTGATTTCAGTTGCCTATCACCTTTGATTGACATATGTATGTCTGAGCAGTATGTTTACTTTGTATATGTGCAGTATTCTCATACATCAAAATGCATCTGTGACCATGTCATTAACTCATGTCTGACTACATGTCAGGATGATGACTGACCCTGCCGTTATCTTATGTCAGACTACATGTGAGGATGATGACTGACCATGCCGTTAACTCATGTCAGACTACATGTACCTCTGTGTGTGTGTTCACACACATACACACACACACACACACACACACACACACACACACACACACACACACACACACACACACACGCACACACACACACATATATATATATATATATATATATATATATATATATATATATATATATATATATATGTGTGTGTACACATTTATATGAACAGGCTTAGCTATTGCTTTAAGAAATGTTTCCTGTTTTACTGTATCATTATTAATGTAGTTAGAAATGCAGTTTTATTTTGTTTGTTTCAATTTTCCCATCATCTTTGTCCTTATTCTTTCTCTTGTCTACATTTATTTTATTTTTTGTTTCTCTACATCATCCTGCACCCATCCCTCAGGCAAGACCTGTTGCCTCCCCTTGTATGGCAGCAGCAGCAACACCAGAGGTGCTCAGCAGGTCTGGGTCCCAGGCTGCCATGGTCACCTCCACACCTCCTGCCCTACCTGTATCAGCTGTGTCAGGTAGCTCTGCACTGGAGGTGGGTAAGTGTGGATGACATCTTTGTAATCCATTGGCAGCTGGCAGAGCTTCTGGGCGATTTCACTGACAGGAGGTTGGATGCCTGCATTGGTCAAATAGAGAATATGCTCTGGTGACTCATTGAGTCATATCCTTTCCCAGCAATGGCTATTCCTGTTGAGCCAATGCCCAGTGATGGGAACACCCAGAATGACTAGTATTCTTCCACTGGGTCTCAGCTGGCAGAAATTGCATTTGTGAATTCCAAATCCTGACCCCAACCTTGTGTTCTCCTCCTGTTTTGTCTATGCCCACCCCTGTTGGTTTTACAATCCTCCCCTCACCATTGTCTTCTTCTGTTTGTCTTTCTTAGCTAAGTAGTAGACTAGCTGTCCTTGTTTACAATTTTAAGCCTAGCCAATGCTCCTTTCAAAGCTGAGAATCAAACCTTGTATTTTGTGTATATGAGTTAAACACCTTATCCACTATGTCATCCGCTAACCCTAAAAATAATTTCTTAGATAAGTACTAGACTAGCTGTCTGATGTCTTTTTGACCATTGTGTTTCCCCTTCCTCATGTCTGGCTTTCCCTGATATACAACCTAAACCTCTTACCTTTCCTTAACTTTCCTTCCTTCCTTCCTTAATGATCCCTTCTCTTCATTAAACAATGGGCTCATGTTCTCCAAAATCAGTATTTGCATCCTGCCCCACCTCCGTCCTCCTCATCCCTTATTTGCTCACATTCTGTTTTACCCTCTGCTTGCTTCCTCTTTTCATCCCTTTCCTATTCTCCCATTTCCAACCATTAACCTAGTCATAAATAAACACCCTGTGCAGATGCCCATAGAGGGCTTCTAAACCACTTATCTTTTTGTAGTCATGCTGTGCATGATGGGCTACAGCAACCACTGTCTGTGCCCATGTCCAACAGATGAGATATGGCACTGCTCATTGGATAGCAAAGATAAAGTCTAGCTGGTGTCATGTCTTACGCATGTTGGCTTCAGCTGCCATCAGTCCTGCAAATGAGCAGAGTGTCATTACATAGCACTTTTCAAATATGAAATAGGATTTTCCCTTTAGTCTGACTACTGACTACTTCCATGGCTCAGTTTGTTCATGAAGTTTTTTTTTTTTTAGAAAGTCACTGGAGAGAATGGAGGTTTCATATTTCTTCTGGGTTGTATGGCTTCTTTGACTATTCTGCTTTCAGTCTGCAAATAAGTAACATTCATCTCATTCATTTGCGTGTGGTTCCCTGACACCTTCCATGTGCCTGCTTCTGTGGCTCATCTTCTTAATGCAGTGTTTAGTAGAATATCTCTGAATAGGGTAATGGGTTGAAATCACTTGAGGCCAATTGTTTTTCTGCTTGCATTCTGAACATGTTTAACATTCTTCTGAAACGAGCTTCTTTGGCACATTAAGTGCAACTGCTTTAATGGCTCACCTTGTTAATAGGTTCAAATCCCTTGCAAACTGTTTACTGTTAGATACAACAAACACTTCAACCTTACCAGATTTCAAACTGATCTTACGCTTTGCAACTGGTCTTGCTTAAATTCACTACCTCTTGAGGAAGCCGTATCCTACTTCAGTATGACATTCCTAGCCATTCTAGAATCTCATGCCCCATCCTGTACCATCAGATGCAAGCCCAACCATGCTCCATGGCTAACAAAGGATACCAGGTCTAAAATCTCACTAAGAATCAAAGCTTGGACACACTGGAGAAACACCAAATCTCTAGTGGACCAATTATTCTACCGCCAACTTAGAAATGAAGCAAAAAAGCCATAGTAAAGGACAAAAAGGAGCATTTCTGTAATCTACAGCATAATCACCAATCTAATCCACAAAAGTTCTGGACAAGTATTAATAAACTACTTCATCCAGGCAAATCTATGACCCCAATCCCCACAAATACCACAAATGCCTACCCTAAGACCATGGCAAACAGCTTTAATTACTTCTTTACAGAAGCAATTCAACTTCTCGCAAACCAAAATAACCCCATTATAAGTAATACCCACACCCAACACCCTGCAATCACCAAACCTTCAATCACTAACCCATCTTCAACAGCTACATAAGGAAACTCCTCCATAAGTTAAAAGCTACCGCTCTAGCCACTGACCTACTGCCAGCTGACTACCTACAAAAGGCAGCTGAAGCCATAGCTATCCCGATCTCCATCTTAATAAATAGAACTATTAAAGAAGCAACAATCCTCTCATTATGGAAAGTGTCAAATGTCATACCTCTCCACAAGAGTGGACCATCCACAGAATTCTCCAACTACACACCCATAGCCATCCTATCCCCCTTGGCTAAGATCATGGAGAAGTGCATTCACAAACAGCTAATGTACTTTCTCCTCCAAAACAAACTGTTGGCAGACACCCAGCATGGATTCAGACCCTGACATAGTACCACTACTACACTCCTCTCTTTCACTAACACCATTAATTCTAATGGAAATAAAGCTCAACTCTTGTCTGGCCAATTCCTTGACCTCTCCAAGGCTTTTGACATAGTCAATCACCAGCTACTTATTATTGCGCTAAAAACTAGTTCCTTTATCACCAATCCATCCAATGGTTCCAATACTACCTGCAGGACAGATGTCAGGCTGTTCTGTGGCAAAACCAACTGTCTTCCCTATTATTAGTTACTATAGGAGTTCCTCAAGGCTCAATCCTAGACCCATTATTTCCCTCTTACCTGTTATTATAGGAGTTCCTAAAAGCTCCATCTTAGGCCCATTACTTCTCTCTTACCTATTAATATAGGAGGACCTCAAGCTCGCATCTTAGGCCATTACTTCCCTCTTACCTGTTACTATAGGTGTTCCTCAAGGCAACATCTTAGGCCCATTACTTCCATCTTACCTGTTACTATAGGACTTCCTCAAGGCTCCATCTTAGGCCCATTACTTCCATCTTACCTGTTACTCTAGGAGATCCTCAAGGCTGTATCTTAGGCCCATTACTTCCCTCTTACCTGATACCATAGGCGTTCCATAAGGCTCCATCTTAGGCCCATTACTTCCCTCTTACCTGTTACTATAGGAGTTCCTCAAGGCTCCATCTTAGGCCCATTACTTCCCTCTTACCTGTTACTACAGGAGTTCCTCAAGGCTCCATCTTAGGCCCATTACTTCCCTCTTAGCTGCTACTATATGAGTTCCTCAAGGCTCCATCTTGGGTCCATTACTTCCCTCTTACCTTTTACTATAAGAGTTCCTCAAGGCTCCATCTTAGGCCCATTACTTCCCTTTTACGTGTTACTATAGGAGTTCTCAGGCTGCATTGTAGGCCAATTACTTCCCTCTTACCTGTTACTATAGGAGTTCCTCAGGGCTCCATCTTAGGCCCATTATTTCCCTCTTACCCATTACTGTAAGAGTTCCTCAAGGTTCCATTGTAGGCCCATTACTTTCCTCTTACCTGTTACTGTAGGAGTTCCACAAGGCTCCATTTTAGGCCTATTACTTCTCTCTTACCTGTTACTACATGAGTTCCTCAAGGCTCCATCTTAGGCTTATTACTTCCCTCTTACCTGTCACTATAGGAGTTCCTCAAGGCTCCATCATAAGCCCATTACACCCATCTTACCTGTTACTAAACGAGTTCCTGAAGGCTCCATCTTAGGCCCATTAATTCCCTCTTATCAGTTTCTATAGGAATTCCCCAAGGCTCCATCTTAGGCCTATTACTTCCCCCTTATCTGCTACTATAGGAGTTCCTAAAGGCTGCATCTTAGGCCCTTTACTTCCCTCTTACCTCTTACTGTAGGTGTTCCACAAGGCTCCATATTAGGCTCATTACTTCCCTCTTACCTGTTACTATAGGAGATCCTCAAGGTTCCATCTTAGGCCCATTACTTCCCTCTTACCTCTTACTATAGGAGTTCCTCAAGGCTCCATCTTAGGCCCATTTCTTCCTGCTTACCTGTTACTATAAGAGTTCCCCAATGCTCCATCTTAGGCCCATTACTTCCCTCTTACCTGTTACTATAGGAGTTCCTCAAGGCTCCATCTTAGACCCATTACTTCCCTCTTACCTGTTACTATAGGAGTTCCTCAAGGCTCCATCTTAGGCCCATTACTTCCCTCTTACCTGTTACAATAGGAGTTTATCAAGGCTTGATTTTTGGCCAATTACTTCCCTTTTACCTGTTACTATAGGAGTTCCTCAAGGCTCCATCTTAGGCCCATTACTTCCCTCTTACCTGTTAGTGTAGGAGTTCCTCAAAGCTCCATCTTAGGCCCATGTCTTTCCTCTAACCTGTTACTATAGGAGTTCATCAAGGCTCCATCTTAGGTTCATTACTTCCCTCTTACCTGTTACTACAGGAGTTCCTCAAGGCTCCATCTTAGGCCCATTACATCCCTCTTATCAGGTACTATAAAAGTTCCCAAAGGCTCCATTTTAGGACTATTACTTCCCTCTTACCTGTTACTATAGGAGTTCCTCAAGGCTCCATGTTAGGCCCATTACTTCCCTCTTACCTGTTACTATAGGACTTCCTCAAGGTTCCATCTTAGGCCCATTACTTCCCTCTTACCTGTTACTATAGGAGTTCCTCAAGGCTCCATGTTAGGCCCATTACTTCCCTCTTACCTGTTACTATAGGACTTCCTCAAGGTTCCATCTTAAGCCCATTACTTCCCTCTTATCAGGTACTATAAAAGTTCACCAAGGCTCCATTTTACGACTATTACTTCCCTCTTACCTGTTACTATAGGAGTTCCTCAAGGTTCCATCTTAGGCCCATTACTTCCCTCTTACCTGTTACCGTAGGAGTTCCTCAGGGCTCCATCTTAGGCCCATTACTTCCCTCTTACCTGTTACTATAAAAGTTCCTCAAGGATCCATCTTAGGCCCATTACTTCCCTCTTATGTGTTACTATAGGAGTCTCAAGGCTCCATCTTAGGCCCATTACCTCCCTCTTAACTGTTACTATAGGAGTTCCTCAAGGCTCCATCTTAGGCCCGTTACTTCCCTCATACCTGTTACAAAAGGAGTTCCTCAAGGGTGCATCTTAGACCCATTACTTCCCTCTTACCTATTACTATAGGAGGTCCTCATGGCTCCATCTTAGGCCCATTACTTCCCTCTTACCTGTTACTATTGGAGTTCCTCAATGATCCATATTAGGCCCATTACTTCCCTCTTACCTGTTACTATAGGAGTTCCTCAAGGCTCCATGTTAGGCCCATTACTTTCCTATTACCCGTTACTATAGGAGTTCCTCAAGGTTCCACCTTAGGCCCATTACTTCCCTCTTACCTGTTACTATAGGAGTTCCTCAAGGCTCCATCTTAGGCCCATTACTTCCCTCTTACCTGTTACTATAGGAGTTCCTCAAGGCTCCATCTTAGGCCCATTACTTCCCTCTTACCCTTTACTAGTGCAGCTTCTCAAGGCTCCATCTTAGGCCCATTACTTCCCTCTTACCCGTTACTAAAGGAGTTCCTCAAAGCTGCATCTTAGACCCATTACTTCCCTCTTACCTATTACTATAGGATGTCCTCAAGGCTCCATCTTAGGCCCATTACTTCCCTGCTACCTGTTACTATAGGAGTTCCTCAAGGCTCCATCTTAGGCCCATTACTTCCCTCTTATCAGGTACTATAAAAGTTCACCAAGGCTCCATTTTAGGACTATCACTTCCCTCTTACCTGTTACTATAGGAGTTCCTCAAGGCTCCATGTTAGGCCCATTACTTCCCTCTTACCTGTTACTATAGGAGTTCCTCAAGGCTCCATCTTAGGCCCATTACTTCCCTCTTACCTGTTACTATAGGAGTTCCTCAAGGCTCCATCTTAGGCCCATTACTTCCCTCTTACCCTTTACAAGTGCAGTTTCTCAAGGCTCCATCTTAGGCCCATTACTTCCCTCTTACCTCTTACTATAGAAGCTCATAAAGGCTGCATCTTAGACCCAATACCTTCCTCTTACCTGTTACTAGAGGAGGTCCTTAAGGCTCCATTGTAGACCCATTACTTCCCTCTTACCTGTTACTATAGGAGTTCCTCAAGGCTTCATCTTAGGCCCATTACTTCCCTCTTTTCAGGTACTATAAAAGTTCCCCAAGGCTCCATTTTAGGACTATTACTTCCCTCTTACCTGTTACTATAGGAGTTCCTCAAGGCTCCATCTTAGGCCCATTACTTCCCTCTTACCTGTTACTATAGGAGTTCCTCAAGGTTCCATCTTAGGCCCATTACTTCCCTCTTACCTGTTACTTTAGGAGGTCCTCAAGGCTCCATCTTAGGTAAATTACTTCCTTCTTAAATGTTTCTATAGGAGTTCCTCAATGTTGCATCTTAGACCCATTACTTCCCTCTTACCTATTACTATAGGAGGTCCTCAAGGCTCCATCTTAGGCCCACTACTTCCCTCTTACCTGCTACTATTGGAGTTCCTCAATGCTCCATCTTAGGCCCATTACTTCCCTCTTACCTGTTTCTATAGGAGTTCCTCAAGGCTCCATGTTAGGCCCATTACTTCCCTTTTTCCTGTTACTATAGGAGTTCCTCAAGGCTCCATCTTAGGCCCATTACTTCCCTCTTACCTGTTACTATAAAAGTTCCTGAAGGCTCCATCTTAGGCCCACTACTTCCCTCTTATCGGTTACTATTGGAGTTCATCAACTCTCCATCTTAGGCCCATTACTTCCCTCTTACCTGTTACTATAGGAGTTCCTCAAGGCTCCATGTTAGGCCCATTACTTCCCTCTTACCTGTTACTATAGGAGTTCCTCAAGGTTCCATCTTAGGCCCATTACTTCCCTCTTACCTGTTACTTTAGGAGGTCCTCAAGGCTCCATCTTAGGTAAATTACTTCCTTCTTAAATGTTTCTATAGGAAATCCTCAATGTTGCATCTTAGACCCATTACTTCCCTCTTACCTATTACTATAGGAGGTCCTCAAGGCTCCATCTTAGGCCCACTACTTCCCTCTTACCTGCTACTATTGGAGTTCCTCAATGCTCCATCTTAGGCCCATTACTTCCCTCTTACCTGTTACTATAGGAGTTCCTCAAGGCTCCATGTTAGGCCCATTACTTCCCTTTTTCCTGTTACTATAGGAGTTCCTCAAGGCTCCATCTTAGGCCCATTACTTCCCTCTTACCTGTTACTATAAAAGTTCCTGAAGGCTCCATCTTAGGCCCACTACATCCCTCTTATCGGTTACTATTGGAGTTCGTCAACTCTCCATCTTAGGCCCATTACTTCCCTCTTACCTGTTACTATAGGAGTTCCTCAAGGCTCCATGTTAGGCCCATTACTTCCCTTTTTCCTGTTACTATAGGAGTTCCTCAAGGCTCCATCTTCGGCCCATTACTTCCCTCTTACCTGTTGCTATAAAAGTTCCTGAAGGCTCCATTTTAGGCATATTACTTCTCTCTTACCTGTTATTATATGAGTTCCTCGGGGTTCCATATTAGGCACATTATTTCCCTTTTACCTGTTACTATAGGAGTTCCTGAAGGCTGCATCTTATGCCCATTACTTCCCTATTAACCTTTAGTCTAAGAGTTTCTCAAGGTATCTACTGCTCTGAAGTACAGGCTAACACTGACAGCCTCTGGCTAATGAAGTTCACAGATGACTGCAAACAAGGAGCCATAGTCAAGTCCCCAAATGATGTGAACATCCTACAGAAAGGCTTCTCTGAGACAGATGCCTGGTGTCAGAGCCATGGCCTCAAGCTCAATGCCAAAAAGTGCAGTGTCTTCCCCTTTGGTAAAAACTCTGTACCCATGAACTACCACATAGGCAGCAATCTACTTAATACCAAATGCGTAATAAGAGACCTCGGGACCCAGGTGGACAGTAGTCTCTCCTTTGAAAGTCACATTGCCACAGTAGTCAGGGAGTCCTTCTATGTGGCACACCTCATCATAAAAGGGTTCTCATCCAGGAAAAAAGAGGTCATTGTTCCCCTCTACTCATCACTCATTAGACCCATTATAGAGTACAACGCCCCTTTTGGAATGTACCCCACAAGGCATCTGCAGCAGCTGGAAAGGCCACAGAAGTACCTCACAAAGAGGATTACTGGCCTCAAACAAATGCCCTACACTGACCACCTCAAAAAACTCCAGCTTTACTCTGTAGCATATTGACTACTCTGAGGTGATCTCTGCCTAACATATAAAGCTATGTCAAACCCAGAGCTGTTGGACATGCTACACCTAAAGAAATCCTAATCCGTCAGAGCTACACACTCTAGGGACCTAAACCTTGTCACCACAATAAACAGGACATGCTGGAGGGACAGATTCCTATCCCAGAGACTTCCCATACTGTGGAACAGGCAACCCATCTATGTCAAGCAAAGTTCTTCATTAGCACTCTTCAAGAAAAATCTTGATGAGTGGATGGGAAATAGGAAATACACCCCGGGGATCACTTCTGTGTCTCTGCTTGTCAGTGGCACAGGAAAATAACTTTCTTGGGTGGCGTAAGCCAAGGAACCTTGTTGGCTGGGCTTGCATAGACCCTTGGGCCGATAGCCTAGTACCTACCTATGAACCTATGAACCTAATCCATCTTAGGTTCATTACTTCCCTCTTACCTGTTACTATAGGAGTTCCTCAAGGCTCCATCTTAGGCCCATTACTTCCCTCTTACCTGTTACTATAGGAGTTCCTCAAGGCTCCATCTTAGGCCCATTGCTTCCCTCTTACCTGCTACTATACAATTTCCTCAAGGCTCCATCTTAGGCCCACTAATTCCGTCTTACCTGTTATTACAGCAGGTCTTCAAGGCTCCATCTTAGGCCCATTACTTCCCTCTTACCTGTTACTATAGGAGTTCCTCAAGGCTCCATCTTAGGCCCATTACTTCCCTCTTACCCCTTACTAGTGCAGTTTCTCAAGGCTCCATCTTAGGCCCATTACTTCCCTCTTACCTGTTACTATAGGAGTTCATCAAGCCTCCATCTTAGGCACATTACTTCCCCTCTTACCTGTTACTATAGGAGTTCCTTAAGGCTCCATCTTAGGCCCATTACTTCCCTCTTACCTGTTACTGTAGGAGTTCCTCAAGGCTCCATTTTAGGCCTATTACTTCTCTCTTACCTGTTACTATAGGAGTTCCTCAAGGCTCCATCTTAGGCCCATTACTTCCCTCTTACCTGTTACTATAAAAGTTCCTCAAGGCTCCATCTTAGGCCCATTACTTCCCTCTTACCTGTTACTATAGGAGTTCCTCAAGGCTCCATCTTAAGCCCATTACTTCTCTCTTACCTAATACTAAACGAGTTCCTGAAGGCTCCATCTTAGGCCCATTACTTCCCTCTTACCTGTTACTATAGGAGTTCCTCAAGGCTCCATCTTAGGCCCATTACTTCCCTCTTACCTGTTACTATAGGAGTTGCTCAAGGCTCCATCTTAGGCCCATTACTTCCCCCTTTCCTGTTACTATAGGAGTTCTTCAAGGCTCCTTGTTAGGCTCATTATTTCCCCCTTACCTGTTACTATAGGAGATCCTCAAGGCTCCATCTTAGGCCCATTACTTCCCTCTTTCTTGTTACTATAGGAGTTCCTCAAGGCTCCATCTTAGGCCCATTACTTCCCTCTTATCTGTTACTTTAGGAGGTCCTCAAGGCTTCATCTTAGGTACATTACTTCCTTCTTACCTGTTTCTATAGGAGTTCCTCAAGTCTCCATCTTAGACCCATTACTTCCCTCTTACCTATTACTATAGGATGTCTTCAAGGCTCCATCTTAGGCCCATTACTTCCCTCTTACCTGTTACTATAGGAGTTCCTCAAGGCTCCATCTTAGGCCCATTACTTCCCTCTTACCAGTTACTATAGGAGTTCCTCAAGGCTCCATCTTAGGCCCATTACTTCCATCTTACTTGTTACTATAGGAGTTCCTCAAGGCTCCATCTTAGGCCCATTACTTCCCTCTTATCTGTTACTTTAGGAGGTCCTCAAGGCTCCATCTTAGGTACATTACTTCCTTCTTACCTGTTTCTATAGGAGTTCCTCAAGTCTCCATCTTAGACCCATTACTTCCCTCTTACCTATTACTATAGGATGTCCTCAAGGCTCCATCTTAGGCCCATTACTTCCCTCTTACCTGCTACTATTGGAGTTCCTCAATGCTCCATCTTAGGCCCATTACTTCTCTCTTACCTGTTACTATAGGAGTTCCTCAAGGCTCCATGTTAGGGCCATTACTTCCCTCTTACCTGTTACTACAGGAGTTCCTCAAGGTTCCATCTTAGGCCCATTACTTCCGTCTTACCTTTTACTATCAGAGTTCCTCAAGACTCCATCTCAGGCCCATTTCTTCCCTTTTTCCTGTTACTATAGGAGTTGCTCAAGGCTCCATCTTAGGACTATTACTTCCGTCTTACCTGTTACTATAGGAGTTCTCCAAGGCTCCATTTTAGGCCCATTACTTCTCTCTTACCTGTTACTATAGGAGTTCCCCAAGGCTCTATCTTAGGCCTATTACTTCCCTCTTACCTGTTACTATAGGAGTTCCTCAAGGCTCCATCTTAGGCCCATTACTTCCCTCTTACCTGTTACCATAGGAGTTCCTCATGGCTCCATCTTAGGCCCATTACTTCCCTCTTACCTGTTACTATAAGAGTTCCTCAAGGCTCCATCTTAGGCCCTTTACTTCCCTTTTACATGTTACTATAGGAGTTCCTCAAGGGTCCATCTTAGGCCCATTACTTCCCTCTTACCTGTTACTATAGGATTTTATCAAGGCTCCATCCTAGGCCCATTACTTCCCTCTTACCTGTTACTATAGGAGTTCCTCAGGGCTCCATCTTAGGCCCATTACTTTCCTCTGACCTGTTACTATAGGATTTTCTCAAGGCTCCAAGGCTCCATCCTAGGTCCATTATTTCCCTCTTACCTGTTACTATAGGAGTTCCTCAAGGCTCCATCTTAGGCCCTTTACTTCCCTTTTACATGTTACTATAGGAGTTCCTCATGGCTCCATCTTAGGCCCATTTCTTCCCTCTTACCTGTTACTGTAGGTGTTTTTCAAGGCTCCATCTTTGGCCCATTGCTTTTTTCCATCTTTATAAATGACCTCCCCACAATCATCCCAAATGCTTCATGCATACAATTTGCAGACATTTCCACCCTCATCTGTTCAGCCAATACCCCACTTGACCTCCAGACCATGACCCAATCCACATTTAAAAGTGTTGAGAAATGGTTCTCTAACTGTGATGTAATACTAAACCCCAATAAAACCAAATTACTGCCATTGATGCCCACCTGCCGGACACCACCAATTACCTTCACAGCTATATCTAACAATGGTGCTACAGTCTACCCAGATACTAACACCAAATTACTAGGTGTAGTAATAGACAACGAGCTTAAATTTGACCTGCATGTAAACCAAATAATAAAAAACACTAATAAAAAACTGGGCTCCCTATATAGAAACTTTACATTTCTTACCCCAACTGCCAGAGCTACCATTGCTCACTCTCACCTACTTTCTACCCTCTTATATGCTTCTCTTATACTGATTAACTTGGCAAAAGCTGAACTAAATAAGCTCTCCAGTTGTTACAACCATGTTGCCAGATTTGCTAGTGGTTCAGCTTTCCGCACTCACCACTGTCTAAACCTAAAAAACGTAAACTAGCTTGAATTCCCTTATCTGCTTCTCTATATCCAGCTCAATACTGCTCATAAAATCCTTTACAAACCTGATAAAGTCCCTGCCCTCAGATCTTTAATAAGTTCTTATACTAAATCTAGAGTACTCCGATCTACAGATAAAGGTCTGCTAAACAGTACTAAATCAAACGACACGGCTGGCAACTCACTATTTTCCAAGTACATCACCAAAAACTGGAACAAACTCCCAACAGGCTTAAGTCAAGAACCATCCATGGCCAAATTTAAAAAACTTATTGAAACTCTTTTTCGGATCCCATAAGATATGCTCCAGCCTTAATCCTATAGGATAGAAATTACTTACTTCTCCCTACCTTCTTCCCTCGAGATGCCCCTACTTTCCTACCTCACCTAAACTATTATCTCCCCATTAAACACTGCTAGTGCTTATGTATAATCATCTTTAAATGAAGCTTAATGGTATAATGTCCTGGTATCTTCCAGTTTATATACTCTTACTGTTGATGCACATAACAGATTTATTTTCCAAATGCTTGCTAACCATATGCATATCTGCTTTTTACTACCCTTGTCTGTTTTGTCTTTTGTTGAAATAAGCTACATTTTTCTTTCAACACTGCAATGTAACTGCTGCAGTCCTTGTACCTGCATTATTGCACATTGGATTTTATTGCACCTTGTATTATTATTATTGTACTTGGATGTAACTAATTTGTATTTGGAGCTTTTCTCCCTGGGCCTCCGCTGAAAATGAACATATATCCAGATGGACTTTCCCGGTCAACAAATGTAAAATAAAATAAGTAAATAAATATTTTTTTTTACTTCTGTTCTGCAAATAGTAACATTCTCCTGATGTGTGCTTCCTTGACACTAACTGTATAAGCGTTTCTATGGTTCACCTTGTTAAGGAAGTGCTGGACAGAGTTGATGGTTCACATTCCCTCAGGGTTGTAGAGGGTTTATTTTTGTGGCATTTAGATTACAGTTCAGGTACACTGATAAAACCGTTATGATGTCAGTACTTTTGTGCTGATAAAACCGTTATGATGTCAGTACTTTTGTGGGTTAGTGCATCATGTTACTTTTGTATCCAACCTATCCTGCCTGTGTTTTGCATTTTCTAAGTTCAAGTATTTCAGATTAAGATCTGTGTGTATGTCTCATACCCCCTTCTTCACTGTGTACAGTATAACTGATTTGGTCATCACTTCTCCTTGCAGTCTTCTTGCCCCTGTCAGTTTCTTTTGCCTTGCTATATGCTTTACCCTTCACCATTGGATACCCATATCTTATTTCTTCCATAAGACATTTCTCTGCATATTTGTTGCTTTGAGCTACAAGAGCTTGGGACCTTAATATTATTTACTATTTGATAATTATGAGATAGGTGGCTGGTGTAAAGATCCTTTTCAGTCGCAAATAGAAGTTAATAAGAAAAATATTTTTCACTGCATCATTTATCCACAATATATTACTGAATACACACATATCAGAATGCAGCACAACTGACCCGATGTTTGCAGTGAAACAAATAGTTGTGAAGAAGATACAGATCAGGAAAGAGTCCAATGGTGCATTCCTAGACTTGGAGAAAGCATAAGAGAAGATCCCAAGAAAGTTTATTTGAGCAGTCCTTTGTTGGTTGGAAGGCCCAGAATTAGTGCAGGCTATGTACAAGGACCCAATGACTCAAGTACGAACAGAGTTCAGTCTCACAGAGAGGTACCCAGTGGGAGTAGGTATGCATCAGGGTTCAGCTCTGAGCCCACTGCTGTTCATACTGGTGATGGAGTCTATTAGTAAATAGGTTAGAGGGGACAGATCATCAAAGTTGCTGTATGCAGATGATGTGGCAGTACAGGCAGACTCTGAGCAAGAACGTCAGCAAAGGATAGGAGAATGGAATGCAATGCAAAACTGAATGTACATGGGATGAAAATGAGAATGACTGCAGTGGTTATGGCAGCAAATGGGAGAAATTAGAAGAAGCTGAAAACTGAGATAAAAGGGAAAATAGTGGAACAGGATAACAGCTTCAAATATCTGAGAGGGGTGGTTGAGGAGAAGGGAAGTTTGAATGATAAGGTCAAAGCTAGAATCAGAGGGGCTGCAGCCAACTGGCACACAGTGTCAGGTGTAGTATAATACAGACGAATGCCAAAGAAGCTGAAAAGTGAGGTGTACAAAACAATGGTGCAACCAGTACTACTGTATGATAAAGAAACCTGGGTAGTAAATGCAGAGCAATTGAGGAAGTTAGAGGTGATGGAGATGAAGTGCATGAGAAGGGTGGTAGGATGAGCAGTGTGGGACAGATAAAGAAATGAGGGCATCAGACCAAAAGCCAAAGTAGCTCCAGTTGCAGAAAAGGTCAAAGAATAGATTACAATGGTTTAGGCACATGTGCAGAAAAGCAAAAAACAATCTGGTTTGAAGAAGATTTCAGACAGGCAGGAAGAAAGCAAGAGGAAATGAGGGCATCCAGCAACGAGGTGGATGGATAGTGTAAGAAGAGACCTGCAATGGTCAGGCATGAGTGTTGAAGAAGGCAGGAGAGTGGCATTGGAGAGAGACAGACAGAGACCATTGACACAGCACCCTGACCCCATGTACAAAAAGGGGAAAAGGTGGAAGGATGATGATGATGATACATAAAAAGCCGTTAACTTACAGGCTTGCAAGCCACAGTATATACATAAGGAGCAAGACTGATTTGAAATAGAAGATAATGTTATAAAAGCTGATATGTGGAGATGTAATATGATAGAATGCATTCACAATGTGTACATATATACATTTTTTGTGGTTGAGTATTAAGAGTGACTCTTGATAGAAATGTCCAAAGGAAGACGTTTATTTGGTAAAGTCGTATAACTACCGATAACAGCAAAGTTTAAGAACAAGAGTTGAGGTAGATGGACACTAGTAATGAGCTCTATATGTTATCATTATGGCATTATGACCACTGGGTTTTACAATGACAAACCTAGACTCTTGCTCAGTCAATGTTTACAACAGCTACTCGTGCTTTACTCAGTCCATAAGTTGGTCTAACGTGATCACCCTGCTACTCATGCTTTACTTTGCCCATGAGTTAGTCTAACGTGATCTCCTTGCTCCTCATGCTTTACTCTGTCCATGAGTTGGTCTAACATGATCCCCTTCCTACTCGTGCTTTACTTTGTCCATGAGTTGGTCTAACATGATCCCCCTGCTATTTGCGCTTTACTTTGTCCATGAGTTGGTCTAACGTGATCACCCTGCTACCCGTGCTTTACTTTGTCCATGAGTTGGTCTAACATGATCACCCTGCTACTCATGCTTTACTTTCTCCATGAGTTGGTCTAACATCAGACCAGTGACAAGTGGAGTACCACAGGGTTCAGTCCTGGGTCCTCTCCTGTTTGGTATCTACTTCTCTGAAGTGCAGGCCAACACAGAAGGTCTTTGGCTAACAAAGTCTGCAGATGACTGCAAACTAGGAGCCATAATCAAAACTCCTAACGATGTGGACAAACTACAAAAGGGCCTCACTGAGACAGATACCTGGTGTCAAAGCCATGACCTGAAGCTCAATGCCAAAAAGTGTAATGTCATCCCCTTTGGTAAAAACTCTGTAACCATGAACAACGTCATAGCTGGTAGTCTACTTAATGCCGAAAATGTGATAAGAGACCTTGGGACCAGGTGGACAATAGTCTCTCCTTTGATAATCACATCGCCACAGTGGTCAGGAAATCCTTCTAAGTGGCTCATCTCATCACAAAAGGATTCTCATCCAGGAAAAAAGAGGTCATTGTTCCCCTCTACTCATCACTCATTAGACCCATTATAGAGTACAACACCCCTTTTGGTATGTACCTCACAAGACATCTACAACAACTGGAAAGACCACAGAAATACCTCACAAAGACGATTACTGGCCTCAAACAGATGCCCTATGCAGACCGTCTCAAAAAGCTACAGATTTACTCCATCGCATATCGCCTACTCAGGGTCGATCTCTGCCTAACATACAAAGCTACGTCAAACCCAGAGCTGTTGGACATGCTCCACTTAAAGATATCCCAATCTCTGCAAGCTACACGCTCTAGGGACCTTAACCTTGTCACCACAATAAACAGAACATGCTGGATGGATAGATTGCTGTCCCAGAGACTTTCCATGCTCTGGAACAGACTACCTATCTATGTCAAACAGAGCTCCTCATTAGTACTCTTCAAGAAAAATCTTGATGATTGGATGGGAATTTGGGAAATTCACCCGGGGATCACTTCTGTGGCTCTGCTCGACAGGGCCACAGGAAAATAATTTTCTTGGGTGGCGAAAGCCAGGGTACATTTTTTGGCTAGGCTTGTATGGGCCCTAGGGCCAATAGCCTAGTACCTACCTATGAACCTATGAACCTATGAACATGATCCCCCTGCTACTTGTGCTTTACTTTGTCCATGACTTGGTCTAACATGATCACCCTGCTACCCGTGCTTTACTTTGTTCATGAGTTGGTCTAACATGTTCACCATGCTACCAGTGCTTTACTTTGTCCATGAGTTGGTCTAATGTGATCACCCTGCTACTCATGCTTTACTTTGTCCATGCGTTGGTCTAATGTGATCACCCTGCTACTTGTGCGTT